>NC_136550.1:5221325-5236325 GCF_910591455.1 Pholis gunnellus
AACTGAACCTTCTGATTAATCAAACAAACATTTCAAACAGCTTTTTTTTTTTTTAACCGCATTTGGAGGTGAACACCACCACCTAACACCAGCCTGCCACGCGCGCCATGTGTGTGTGTGTGTGTGTATGTCATTTTGGTGGGGTTAAGAGGAAGGAGGTGGGGCTGCAAACTGCAAACAAACGAATGAACGCCAAGCTCAAATTCAACCGAAGGGTCGCCGAGGCCGGGGCCCGGGGCCTACCGTGGTGTGGCTCTTTTGTAATGTATATCAAGTTCACCAAGGGCCTTTTCATCTGACAGGCCATTGTTAAGGGAGGCTAGCCGGCGTTCTACTCCCCTCTTAACCCCACCCACCCGACACGGGAGCAGGTTGGCTTGCAATTGTTTTATGGAAATGTGCGCGGGCCTGGCCGGGTGTCTGCCAGGCGAGGACGGAGGGGAGGGAGGGAGGGAGGGAGGGGGAGGCGGGGGTACTGTGTCTCTGTGTGTGAGTGGGTGGGATGGGGGGGGGGGGAGTTGGATGTGACGCCGACCCCAGCGAACGCCCCTGACCCTGAGCAGATGGCGAGGCAGGGTCTCTCCGCTGAGCCAGAATTAATAACGTGTGCCATGTCACATTGTCTGAGATGGGCCTGCTGAAAGCTCCCCGCCTCCCACTTCTACCCTGATTTTTGCACCCTCCCTCCCTCCCTCCCTCCCCCACATCCCTCTCTCTCTCTTACCCACCTTTCTTCTTCAGCTCCTTCACCATTTCTCTCTGCTTTTATCGTTTTTTTTCTTCTTTCTTGTCCCCCTCCCCCTCTCCTCCTCTTCTTCTGGGCCTTTTTACCTCCCATACATCACATCACTTGTCTCTTCCTTCTCCCCCCCCCCCCCCCTCTGATCCCCCACTACATCCACTCCTCCGGCTTCCCCACAGAGTGCTTACTCTTCCAGGCACCCGTTTGCTCATTCAGTCATTCACTCACCCATTCATGTATTCACGTGCGCCTCATTCATCCTTCTTTATAACAGACACTCATTCACAGGTTGGCCCACTCGCCGAGGCTTTATTGGAGGACAATTAAGGCACCTGCGTTTCTAAAGCTCCCCCGCTGAATGCCTGCCACCCCGTTTCCTCACCCGTCTGTTCACACTACTACTACTGCTCACTCGCTCACTTGTTCTCGCATCCGGCCCCTCGCTCACTCGCTCACGTATACAGAGTCGCTGGCTCGGCCCGATTCCCTCCGTGTCACTCGGTCACAGAAGATGCAGATAAATCTGAATACACGCCTTTTTTTTCATTTAATGAGTGTTGGTCTTCCATTCTAAGACCTCAAGAGAGCTTTTCAAAAATGCTCCCCCAAAGTAGAGACATTTGAAAATTCTGGTCTCGCGTGGCAGTGTGGATGGGGAGTTTTTGTCAAGAGGCGATTAATGGCTGTCATGTGATATGTTTTTGAGAATCTCGCTTTCTGGTGCACGTGATTGGAAAGCATTTCTTGGCGGAAAATGGTTTCAAAAGTGCAGGTGCAGGCTCAAGTGACCTGCACGCGGCCAAAAGTGGGATTTCTAATTTCAATGAGGACTAATGTTTAATAAAATGAGCACAAATCTCCACTTTAACAATTTAACTCCTACCTTTCTGTTCTCATATAGCTAAAATTCCTTTCCTGAAGCTTTCAGCCACATCTTGTGGTCTTCTTCAGTGGCTGGATTTTACCCAGTTGTCATTGAGACGGTTGAGTTTTAATCACATGACTTAATGGTCATGTGATTACATTTGATGGTGTTTTAACACAGAAGACGGAAAAATCAGCACTACGCAATACAAAATATAAAAATATAATACTATAACTATATAGTATATACGATACTATAATACTTCAGTTTAGTTTAGTAAACGTTGGAGGTAGGAAAGATGTTAACCTATACGATCATATAAATATTAGGTGAATGAATAATTAACAAGTCTACGTGTTAGCGGCTCTGCACAGCTAAATGCTGCTGTTAGCATGCTAACCTTTGCTAATAAGACTAAACACAAAGCACAGCCAGGTCATAAACTAAAGTATTAAACAAAATGAAACTTTGACCAGATGATGTATGTATGCACTATAAAACGCCAGAGCCACCAAAGTTATTACAATTCCTCCCGAGGGAGACATGAATGTCCGTCCCACATTTCACGGCAATCCATCCCATGTGTTGCGATACTTCGGTCCGGGGCCGACATGTTGTGTGGACGTCCGCTATCTAGTCCGTGGGTGTGGATCCATCACAAATATTTGCAGAGCCTCCCTCGCTCTCCCTCTTTCTCTCCTGGAGCGGCGCGGTGGCTGCCAAGAATGGATAAGAGGGTCAGGGGTATGTTCAACCCCCCCCCCCCCCCCATCCTAATCACCAGTCCTCTTCCTGCCCCCCCCCCCCCCTCCTCCTCCTCTCCGGCCCCCAGCGACCCCCGCCTCCTGTGCCTCTATCGGCCTCCAGACAGACAGCCTGGGAGATGGAGGAGGGCGCACAGGGTCACGGCCTCGGCGCTGCAGTCGCTTGGCCAGAGAGTGTGTGTGGGCGTGCATGTGTATCTTGCACTGTATCACCTCTTGCCCTTTGTGTGTGTCATGGAGAATTTGTACTTCTTTTTTTTTGCGGACGAGGCAAGCACTACAACGTGTTTGTCAGTGTGTGTGTGTGTGTGTGTGTGTGTGTGTGAGGACGGAGAGAGTGGGCGTTACGGAGGCAAAGGTCAAGGTTTTAGAGGTTCACTTGGCTGAAGCTTGTTCCCTCTAAACCCCCACCAGCCAAATATGCTGCGGTTAACAAAGTGAAACTGTCTAAACACCATCTATTAAACAATCGTAATAGCAGCCTAACATTTTAGAATAAAAGTCATATAAATATACAATATATCATGGTTTACAAGTTCACGAGCGCGTTAGTTTGCAGTAACAAATGAGAGCAAACTCACAGCAGTATCGATGCAGGAAGAATCGTTAGATTTCATTCCGCCGACACAATTAATTGGAGATGTCCTCCAAGGACAAAAAAAAGTATTTCTTTGTGGGTCTGGGTTGTCCACAGTACTTTGTAACCTTTAATAACTGTCCATCAATCTTTTTTGTTTTCGTCATGATATAATTCAGCCTGTCACTCGCTCTCGCTAAAACAATATTAACATTCTGTATTGCAACACTATCGGGCCGCTTCTGCCGGGAGCCTTTCACCGAGCTTTAGAAGTCTGAACTGACGAGGGCGGCGGGCCAAGCTAAACGAGTTATGCTCTTAGTTTACTGGACGTGAATATCCCGAGAGGGTTTTCACAAAGTGGAGGGCTTTACTTTTGTTGGAAGGGTCCATTGTTATGACATTTTGACCCTGTTCCTGATTAGTCTCTTAAGGGTTTGAATTTTGGAGGAGTTTTTGGCTCTCTCTTTTTTTTGGTTTCGTTCTTGGACATATATCCTCTCTGAAAACACTGGCTCCCGGCCTAGGCGACCGCGATACCGAATCTTTTGGGCTCAGAGGATGATGTTTCCACCACATCCTGACAACAAACAAAATAACTTGTGTTGAGGTTTGAGGATTCTTTGCAGTCTTTTTACTCCCAATTTAGGCCTTGGACTCGTACGCTTACAAAAAAAAAAGGGTCAAGAGGAGATTTTGTTTGGCGGGGGGTGGAGGGGGTGGGGGTGGGGCTGCATGCATCGACTCATATTTTCCGAGGTGGAACGTGGATGTCACTCACCGTGACGAAGCGCTGAAGTGAAAGTGATTGCGTGCATCGCAGCTGAGTCACCAAAGGAAGCAACTGATGGAGTGAAGAACACAAAGAGCCAAATGCTCTCCGATTCCCCCTTCGCATGTTTTATGACTAACCTGATTCTTTTGTATCGCTCTCACTTGTCTGACGTTATTCGCCTTTTTAGGAAGAGTCCACAAACGGCACACTGACGTATAAAATGAGGAGTTTTCATCATTTCAGTATTCTGACTCACACCATGTCATCCAGGGAGGAGGTCGACGAGTGTACGTGTGTCACCACACCTCCGAGAAAAGAACAGCGATGTTTTTGAGTTCTTCAGCTAACGGCTTCACCTGAGGGAATTTAATTCATCCCCAATGCACTGCTGTATAGGGAGTCTCCGTGACAGCTGTTAAGGGACTGGAGAGGCGTTGTTATCACATGTGGACCTGGAACTGGAACCGGGAACCTTCAGGAGGTCTGTTTGGCTGTCCTCGTGGGATCCTAATGATCCTATTTCCTAAAAGAGCATCTGAACTATCAGAATTACGTTTTTTATTCGCTCGCTTATTTGCTTTATTTATGAGAGTAAGACGGGAAAATGAAGATCAGTATGTGTCTCCAGAGCTGGAGACGGGACATTGTTAGCCTAGCTTACCATAAACTAGTCGCCTCTGGTCGTATAAATGAACATTATAGCATAAATATTCATAATGCTTTATAACAATAATCATAGCACATTTTATAATGCATTTTATAATAACTTATAAGGTCAAGTATCAAAGTACTTCATAATTCCTGGTCACTCCCTGACATTTTGTTTCGCATGGATCATAGTGTATAATTACCGTAGTTGTAATACAATATTATTATTAAATCAGAATATATGTTGCCCACAAATATAAGATTTTCACCTCATTTCAGCCAGTTGGCATTTTTCAGTTCCCCAAAAATGTGACATTTTTCAAGGGACAGTTCGCAAGCAGAAGTAAAGGCACCAAGCTGCTTTCATACTTTCCATAACATAATGCATTCAACATATTTTCAGAGCTCGTGATCAACTACACCCCGAGGCCGATTTAAAAAAAGATGGAGACAAGAAACAGAGCCAAGTCAGCCCACACCTGCACTCTGATGAAAAGGCTTCCCTCCGGTGAGAACGAGAGTGAAATCTGCCGTGTGCGATATACCTCGGCAGGATGATTTGAAAAGTGCTAGAGTTGCAGAGTGACGGAGAAAAACATGCTGTTTTCTTTTGTTGCTTTTTTTGTATCTGTCCGTGCTTGTTGTTTCTGCTGATAACCCTGCGCACGGATTATGGATTTATGTGTCCTTGTGCTCGTGAAAGCCTATAATCTGATTCTAATACAACAATATGAAAGGCCGTAAAAACACACACATGCTGTGGATTGATTGCTCCTGATTATCCGTTATCAGTTATCAGGCGAGCTGAACAGATTGTAAAGGCTTTTATTAAAGCTATAAACTGTCTGTATCTAAAAGTATAGACTCCACGAAGCCGCTTCCAGTCAATCACATCACATCGCTCATTTTCCCAATGTCATCTACAACACAGGCTGTGTCGGAGCTGCCAAATAGCGTGCCGGCACGGTTCTCACCCCGCGTGCGTGCGGCAGCCTGAACTCACCGTGAACCTGCACAGGTCCGGGAAAAAAAAAAAAAAAGGGGGGAAGCGTCTCTTTCCTCACGCCTGTCTTTCAAAAGAGTATACAGGGCTTGCCAAACAGGCGCTTCAGCTCCCCTGACAGTCTGCAGACGTATCACCCTGTCATTTTTTTTTTTTTTTTGCAGGCTCTGTGATGTCTTTGGGTCCTAATTGTGATGACAGTCATGTGATAACAAAAAAAAAAAGCGGGTTGCTTTGAACAGAGGGGGGAGAGGGGGGGAGTTAAGGCGTGGCCCCCCTCTCTCTCTCTCTCTCGGACCCGTCGTCCTCTCCATTTGTCAAGCTGTCTGCCCTCTTCCACCCTTGGGGGGGCTGGAGAGCAAGACAGATGGACACAGCGGACGGATGGACAGACAGACAGACAGGGACGCCCTTCCTCTCTGCTGTGAACCCAGACTCACACGAGACACCCTCGTTTCATTAATCTTGTGATGTTCTCTGAGGGAGTGTGATATCGTCACGTTGTTGCTTTGGCTTATAGCGTGTGTTTACTGCGACGATGTCAAATTCTGATTTTCCTGTTTCTGTCTGGCACCCGGCCCGGGCCTGGCCTCGCCTGGCCTGTCTGTCTGCTCGACAGCTCTTGACATTTGACCCAGTGTCCCTCGAGCCACCTTTCCCTGTCTGTCTCATGGTTCTCACTCTCGTCTGCTGCTTTCAGGAAGTTTCACCACCCTCCGTATCAAATGACTCAGAGTCAAAGAGCTGCTAATCAGGAAACTCCGGACTGAACTTCCTTAATTGGCTCGCTTTCTCCCTTCGTTCTGATTCCACTCCTCCAATCTGCAGATTTATAATAAGTAGCTAGTAGTGCTCGGCGGGATACGCGGGGCTGTGAAAATTGCCTGGACCACAGAACAAAAAACTTAATTTCGCAGTTTCAGCTTAGTGCTCAAAAGAAAGGAGTTCTGAGGCTTTAAGCGTCAATCTGTGCGATCACAAAGTTCCTTCATTTGGTGACCCTTTAACCTTTTTGTGAACAGATACCGGTGTCGGATGACAAACAATACATTTCACAAATTGACAGTGGGCCAAATCAGCGATAAGACAGAAGAGGGCGACCTACTGGTGGGTGCAGTTTCCACATGAGGACAAGAATCTTTCTATCTCAATCTCCCTTTTTCCTTCTGATCCGCGAGCTTAAGCAGTCAAGTGAGTGGATTTACAGACCTGAGGCTTATGGCTTAGTCATGATTGCTTGAATTGGCTGCGTCTCAATTAAAATACATGTTTTTTTTTTTACTCCTAATGAGAGAACGGGGACTTGGGTAAAATTGAGACAGCTGTAGACGCTCGCCGCATGCTCATTGATTTAAATAAAAGCATTGGTGAACAATGTGGTGCTTTTTGCTCTGCCAACGAACACTTTTTAAAGTAAAATCCTGTTTCCAGATGCTAGAGACCTGCTTGCCATTTTCTTGCCATTTTTTTTTTTCAAGGAAACCTCAGTTCATATGTTTGACGGGTCTTTAAAGCATGTTGTATGTTTTACAACAGCCCAAAAGGTCAACGTTCATACCACTAAATGTAAAAGTTAACATATCCTCCAAAAAAGAGGCCTGTTCTCCTTTCCCCATTTTGCTCCCATTTTCTCTGAAAAGTATACTTGCACTTGTGTAGCCTCTTTTTTCTTCCTCTTTTTTTTTTTTTTTTTTTACTGTGTTCAGCTGTAAAACATTTGAGGAAACTTTATGCTTCCCCATTCAACTGAGTGTAACTGGAGGTTCTCCACCGACTATAAAAAAAAGAGAGGGAAAGGAAAAATGGTTGAGGGCAGGATGAGGTCCTCGTCTCTGTGTCTTCATGGTGCGGGCGGCGGGCCAGGCACACTCTCATGCAAAACCTCATCCCCGCAACTCTTTTCTCTCCATTCTTTCTTTCTTTCTTTCTGACAGAACAGTGAAGCCCCATACAAATGAATTATGCATCCGAAAAATATGAAATGTGTACAGTGTACACTGGAGAAGATCGCATCTGCTACTAGATGCAGAGAAAGTGTCTGGTGTGTGTGGATGGGTCGGCAAAGATGTTGTTTTTAAAGTGTTTAAAATGCTTGATTTGTTCATATAAACTTAAAGAAGCAGTTGGTTATTTTGTGAAGTACGTTTCTAATCTTTCTTGCCGAGAGTTAGATGAGAAGATTGATACCACTCTTATGGTTGTACGGTAAATAAAATAAAACTGGAGCTAGCTGATTAGCTTAGCTTAGCACAAAGACTGGAAACAGAGGGAAACAGCTAGCATGGCTCTGTCCAAAGGTGACCAACACCTTTAAAGATGACTAATTACATGTTATTTATGTTTCTTTAATAACTGCAAAAACGAAAGTGTAAAAACAGCTATTTCTGGTTTCATATAACTCTCTGCAAGAATGCGAATAAGCGGAATTCACGAAAAGTCTCTTTAACCAGTAAGACCCACATATTTCAAGAAAAAAAACAAGCTTGTATACTTATGATAATTGTGCATTCAAACATTGTGCAACTCTGACAAATATTTGTGTTGTATGTCAGTTTTGGTCTTTATTCATTCAGCCAGCAGCCACTTTTTTTTCCGTATAAAACAGCAGCAGGCGGATCACACACACACACACACGCACACACACATGCGCACACAACATCTAACAAACAAGAGCATTGACTTGCCATCAGTGTGGTCTCAGAAGCATTCACTTCTTCTTTGAAGTTGGAAGAAAACACCCACAAGAAGTCAGTTGTAAGGTGAAACAAAGATGCCAAACAGATTTAAATGAAGGCTGCAGCAGAGACAACAAAACACCAGACCTACATGAAGGTTTACGGCTCTCTGACCCCTCCCTGGTAAACAAGAAGGACCTGACCCGCTTGTGGTTGGGGATGATACAACAAGACAAACGTGTGCAAATGCACTCTTGGCTGGGGGAGAAACCGAGGCAAACAGAAAGGCCAACAAAGCCCGTGCCACATTTCCGAGCATGATCATGCTCAATAATAGCCTCCGTTGTACTTTGGGCTGTGAGGAGGGTGGTCATGGGGCTCCCCAATGTGATGGCAATGCACTAATCTGCCCTGTATGGCCCATTCACATGTGTTCACACCATTGTTTCCACACTCTAAACAGGAACTGCAATGTTACCCAAGGGAATTCTACATTCGGTGTGCAGAAAACCTTTTAATTTCCACTCTTATTTTAGAGTCAGCGTGTCCTCGCAAGTCTCATCACCTATCGTGCTTGTTGTCTATACTACCGGGAAGTATTATAGAATAAAAAATGATATGTTGGCTGTAATTACATGCTGCTGTTAATGCAGAACACTGCAGAGACAGGATGCACACTGCACAATCTGTGTGAGCCTGGGAAAAACCGAGGGTTTCCTCACCACGAGCGTCCCCCCCCCCCCCCCCCCCCCCCCAAACCGATCGGTGCTGTAATTTATTATCCGGTAAACACGTGGGAATAGTATCTCAGCGCCACAAGATAAACAACTTCCCCACTTCACGCACATCTCGCGATAGGAGACGCTCCCTCTGTGCTTGCCTATTGTGAGAGTTTTCCAACTCTCGCGAGATCTTTGAAGTTTCCCACGCCTGTTGTTGTGGCGTCTGCTCTCTCTCTCTCGCTCCCTGCCTCTCTCTCTCTCTCTCCTCCCCGCCGCCTCCCCCTTTTTTCTCTCTCTCTCTCTCTCTCTCTCTACCTCACCCACCCCCTTTCTCTCCGTCTCCCTAGTCTCTACACCTCCAGTCTGCTTCTGTTGTCTCGGCGGATTGTTGGGCGGTGGGAGAGAGAAAGGATATCGCGAGTATTGGAGTTTTGGTGAGAGTTTGTGGAAGATGGCGCCTGTTGTGACAGGGTGAGTCTGAGATTCGGGTCTGTCGGTTTGTGGGAGCGGAGTTGGAAGAGAGAATACAAGTTATTATAATATATATACTATTATGAACCCCTGTGCTGTAGCCTGGTTGCACTGCGGTGTTTTGACCACTGACGTTTCTTTGTCTCAACGTGTGTTTCCGCGAGAGTGTTTTTTGTTATCGTTACTTGCCCGAGCTGACTGTTGCTGCAGTGTTTTGTGAGCTAGCCCCACAGCTAAGCGATACTTCACCCACGGTGGTCTTTTTCTTCCCCCAGACAACGGCTAAGCTAGCAGGCTAGACAGCGAGCTAAACACAACCAGTGAAGCATGTTTAAAAAAAAATATTTTTTTATAAAACGTGTTATATGAAACGTCTCGTCCCCTCCCCGGTATTTTACAAATTCCTGGTCCTTTTTATTTTGTTTTCGGAAACGTGCTCAACCCACAGCCGGGCAGCACGCGTTACGAACCGGATTCATAGCTGTCCGATAATGGATGCTAGCTAGCATAGATATCTGACTGAAACACGTTGCAGGCTTTTGTGAGCCAAGCATCCCCCTTTAGGCAGTGTGTGTTTTTAATAATGTTCACTCTTTATGTGTGAGATAGTTTTTCGCTTTTTTTTCCGCGCGGGCGTGCTTTGCTGTGAAATCTATAACTCAGAGCTACCGCAGTGAATAGCGTGTACTTTTACGACTTCAGCTCCGTGTAACGTGGACGTCAGTGCTGGAGAAACTGTATTTATTACTATGTATTACTTTTAACTACGTTTTGCATCAAACCTTAACCTAACACTGCAGTGCATCTAAGGACAAAATAGACCTACCACAGCCATGTGTGCGTAACCCTCACATCACTGCAACATTATCCAAATATTTGGATTTCATATCTTATTTATTATTTATAATGAAAGTGACGTTTTCTTCCCCAAACAACTTTAAATGATTTCCCTGCTGAGCTCTGAATATTAAGATAACTAGCTGTTGTCCAATATTTATTTTTTTCTCTTTGAGATTGTTAAAAAAATCAAAATGTGAAGGTTAATTATGCATGCTGCACGTTCAGTAATTACTACCAGCTCATAACATGTGATAAGTGTGTGTGATTTCAATGGGATAATGGTCTTTGTTAACATTTAAAACAATACATTTATTGCAGTGATAGTTGGAGAATATCAATGATTTATTCCCTCATAAAGCAGAGCAGTGCTGCATTGTGTTGTTACCCTTTGCATCATCCGTATTATTCAACATGAACACACTGTAGCCTGGACTCTGTGCTGTGTGTGTGTGTGTGTGTGTGTGTGTGTGTGTGTGTGTTTGAGCCGATTGTCTTCGCCACTTTTGGTCTGTCTGTGGAGTAAACCCTGATTAACATGATTTGCCTGCACATTAACGAGACACAAACCTAATTTATTTATTTTTCTCTGCACTCTGGAGGCTATAATCCCCACAGACAGCTCAGTGGGTGACAGACATTTGCTGTGCTTGTTGGAGGTGTGTGTTTGTTGGAAGGAGAGGGGGGGGGGGTTAGCTGTGCATGTTCATTTGGGGCTTTCCAGCAGACCTGAACTGATTTCGGTTGAGGGAGGGGTGGGGGGTAGGCGGAGGGAGGGAGGGAGCTAGAGGGCAGGCGGGTCAGGTCTGGGTGACTGGCCACCTGTCCAGATGATATCTGCAGATTCATTCATGTTGTTCTTCTGTGAGTGGGGGTCAGTGTGTGAGAGGAAGATGCTGTGTGTGTGTGTGTGTGTGTGTGTGTGTGTGTGTGTGTGTGTGTGTGTGTGTGTGTGTGTGTGTGTGTGTGTGTGTGTGTGTGTGTGTGTGTGTGTGCGCGCTTGGGTGAGAGAGGTTTAACAGAAAATTAAAGTGCCATAAGGGCTCTTTTTTTAGCCGTGTTCACATGAACGGTTGGAGGCATCACGGAGCCTCGCCACAGCCCCGTGCGCTGGTTGATTGGTTCTGCCTTCACGCAGGGAGGGGCTCCACAGCCACAGGGCATGTTAATGGTGTTATGACTCTGGTGGAACAGCATGACAGAGAGGTTGTACTTCTATGTTTCTGTCTTAAAAGTTACAAGTCATACTGCTTCTACTGTCTCTTTAAGTTTTAGCTTTATGTGTTTCACTTTGAGACATTGCTTCTTGGAAGTCTATTCATCGACAAACAATAGGCGATCATCAAGTGTGTGTTTGTGTCGTGAACGCAATCAGACACTGTTTTTGATACTAGATGTGTCTGATTGTGCAGGTGGCAATTATTCATTTAGTTGACATCAATTCACGATAAACGTTGGCTTTTAGGAAGCGCTGTATTTTAGTGCGTAGACAGTTTCATTCAATGTACAGCTCCTGTAATTGCCAAAGAGCTTTGTAGCGTGGATTACGAAACACATGACATACAATCAACAAATCTACTGGATATTTCACATGGCAACCACTCGCTGTTCAGAGTCTATTGTTAGCTTCTTTGCAAAGAAGGGGGGCGGAGAATAGCTTGAATCTATGTTATTTACAGTGGATTTTCATGGCGACGTCACAGTGGTCTTTGCTTAGGTTTCTTTGCAACATGTCGCGTACTACAGCGCGAGGCACACATCATGGCAGAGAGAACAAAAATGATCGAAAGCGTGGCTACGTTTTACTTGAATGGATGCTGATATATCTCGTTGTCACAAATGTAATAAACCACAAAACAATTAAGGAAGTTAACACCAGAAATGTATCAACACATTAGGCGAACAAGCGGAACATAAATGTGCAGAAATGCACCGTTTTCTACTGTTCGTCGTTATGTGTTGCCCACGGGTTTAAAACGAAAATGTCTCCTGCAGCAGTGCACAAATGTTCCTACCCCGGTACAGAACGATGTAGCTTGCAAAGTGGCAAAAAACCAAAACAAATGAAAAAGGCGACAGTGTTGCTTGTGTAATGTTCCCCTCCTCTCTTCCAGAGGAACTGATTGTGATCGCTGAAAGAGCAGCACTGTTTCACCTGGGACGATAAAAGCATGAATCACTCATTTCAACACCGCTCTGCCTTTTGCTGTGGCCCCGAGGGACGGGATTCCATTTTGCTCACCCTCCCTTCCATCCATCTGCCAAAAAATAAATAAAAAAAACAGAACGATGGGAGTCTTTCATGCCAAAAGCCAAGCGTCTCTGTGCTGGTGTGATGATACTACCCAGCCTGTCTTTAAAAAACGCAAACCGTGTGCTCTTGTATTTTGTTAGCATACGAGCGAACGAGCGTGCAGTTTGAGCTCTGCGGCTGTGTTCACGGTGTTCAAGTGAGTGCATGTGGAAAGTTGATGTGTGTGTGTGTGTGTGTGTCCCCGGGTCCTCTTCTCTTCCCTGCGTCCCTTTTTATGAAAGGAAGAGGTTCAGAGAGAGCAGCAGATGTCGCAGCGTTGACCTTTACGGTGGCAAAGGCTCCGGCTGGAGTTAAAAGACACGTTTACCCCCCAACCCCCTCCCCCCTACACCCCCGAAGCAGCAGCATCCCAAATCCACCCACCCACACCCCACCCGCTACCGTAGCTGCTGCACTGGTGGATAGGTTAACAACAGAGATGACACAAGCCATCTGATCCGCATGTCACCTCGGTATCCAGCAGCATCCAAAGCTGCCCTGTATCCACCCAGAACTGTGAAAATCTTCAAAGTGTGTGTGTGTGTGTGTGTGTGTGTACAGAAGTCACAGGCAAATGTGCCACCGCCAGACCTCTTTAGGGGGATTTATTCTCATGCGTACAGTAGCCTATTGTTTTGGAAGTTCATGCATATCCATTACTTCACATGATTGAAATATCCCCCGAAGCCTATAGCTTCTTGTTCAGGGTTCAGATTTAACTTGTTTGCTGGAGCGATGGTGGGCCTCCTAAAAGCACCACAAGCCCTGGTTTTTTCAATATCTTCTTTCTCTTGTGCCCCCCCCCCCCCAAGTCTGTTTGTGTCCGTCTGTCTCAGGGGAACGACCGCAGGAGACACCCAGGGGGATACCAATGCACATTTTTGCGTAATTTGCCTTGGGTGGCCGCCAGCTCGGCACTCTTTATTCTTGGTCCCTCAGCCACGTGCTTAAGTGTGCACAAGCCAGATACACCATCAGTGTGTGGCCCTGTACTTACACCGCCCTCCTGCTTATTCATTGTAACTTCCTGGTATAGGTAATGCATTTAGAGTGACCTTTTTGAGGGGCTTGCCTTACCTAATTTCTCCCCAAGCCCCGGGGCCTGATAGGGGAGGAGGGGGGGGGACTTCTCACACAAAAGCCACGACGAGGGGGGGGCATTTATTTACTTGTGCAAGCCTTGGAATGCTCCAGTCTGAGCTCATACTTTGCTGTTTGCTTCGCCGCGGACGGAACATTCTGATGTAAATCTGAAGCCAGTGTGGTTTTGAAAACAGCCCCTGCCGTCATGTTTGATAGAGGCCCAAGTCCTCTCGGTGGTGGTGTTGTTGTTGGCAGCGGCGCCACTGCTGCTTCGGAGGAAGACGGCCCGAAAAAGAGCCGGAGAGCCAAGGCGAATGCGGCCGTGGCCGCTGGAAGTTCGTACACCTATCCTCTGGCTCGTTGTCTTCCTCTTCCAGGAGAACTTCCTCAGTTCTGTCGCTGTTTTGCAGCCGTTACAGCTTCGCCGAGGGGAATGTCGGGTTTTCTACTGTGTCAGCGGTTCTTGCTCCCGCTGTCCCTCCACATTCAGGATGTTTCATTCAGAAAACATGAACCCCCCCCCCCCCCCCTCCTGTCCTGACTCCTGTTTGCTTTCATTCGGCCCCAGTGAGCAAACTCTTGCCTACTTCCTATGTTGGGGCAGCTGAAATCGAAACAATATGAACTCTACTGACACTCGTGTGTTTGTCCTTCCCTCTTTGTTGTTCTTCATTTCTTTCCTCCTCGGGGACGACAGAATCTGCATTTTGAAGTTGTCTTTTAGGCCTCTGATAGGGAGATATTCGAAGAGAAAGAAGCTTTTTATTTTCTTCTTCTTCTTCTTCTTCTTCCACTGGCCCGGATCATTGCCGTGTTACTCTCAGCTGGGGGCGGCGAGGGCTCAGAAGCATTTGTTTTCGAGGGTCTCGCTGCTGTCAGGACGTTCTGTCTGTTCTTCCATCCATTCAGAGGAAGGTAACAAAACATACACAGGATCTCCCGTGTTGGGAAAGCCCCTCACCATAGCCACCTCCCACGGCTTAAAGCAACCGCCACTATCATTAGATTCTGTGTCATATTTGGTGGTTTGCCTTATTTTTGAGCAAATCTTGCACCATTATGCCCCCAAAACAATGCACGCACAGATACATTCAAGCACAAACATGATTTATTTATCAAGTGTCGGGGGAATATTGAAGCGAAAGAACAAAGCGAGAGAAGGGTTTGGGTTCCAGGAAAGGCACACTGTTATCTCCAAATGTTTCTTTGCATTGTCTGCTTGTTTAACTAAGGCTGCCGGAGAGTTGTGCCGGAGAATCCGCCTGGTGGCATTCCTGTGGCCGTTGACGTCAGGAGGGTTTTTTGGCCCTTTCGCTCAGGATCACAACCAAGTAATCTAGACGTGTGTCATTCTGTAGAGCAGGCAATCGAATGTGGCTCAGGAAACAATGCTTTTTTTCCCTTCTTCTTGAAGACAGGGTTTGCTCATGTTGTGGTTGATCATCTTGCACTTTGTGGCTGCAGTTTGATGTTCTCCACCGCTGCCACCATGTTGGAAGCTGCTGCTCAAGTATGTACGTGAGGTTTCACATGAGCTCATGGAAG
>NC_136550.1:5241325-5274951 GCF_910591455.1 Pholis gunnellus
CAGATAGTGTCTCATCGCTTACAGTCCCCCAAATCCAGCACATTTTACACTATGACACCTTATTGTTATAATAAAAGTACATTTTAATCAAACTATAAAAAAATAAATGGCATTTCTGATGAATAGCTGTAAAAAAATCGATATAATATTGATCTGAGTTTCTTGTAATCAGAAGAATCCCGTTTTCATATTTAACTGCATTTTAGCACCTAAATACTAACGGCAGCTCTGTCGGAGGGCAGACCCGCCTCTGTACGACAGCGTAATGTGTTTCAGGCCTCATCCTCGTGCACACGCTGCCTGCCGGTTGACCTCAGAGGTCACACCCTAACCCCCTTGAGCGTATGAGTGATGGCGTCTGCCGTCTGTGGGCTGAGTTAGTTTCCTCCCCCTGGGAAGCAACCGCTCTACAAAAGATGGATGTGTGTGTGTGTTTGGCGATCTGAAAACGTAGACAAAACACGAAAGTGCTCGGCCAAAGGTGTCGACTGTTCTAATCACACCACCGGAGTTTAGGTTTTAACCAATAAAAACATATTTCAGTAGATTCCAATGAACTCAGCGTTAGTTCTCGCGTACGCTGTTGCTGCTGAGGAACAACGGCGTTTCCTAAACAGGTTTTTTACGATATTGCTAACGCCCAGTGTGTTCGGTAGAAGTCACGTATGCTCGAGCGACACAGAAAAGCCCAGTCACTGCACATTTTGGTGTTACGCTGCCTCAATTCCTGTGAGGGGGAACAAATAGTTTCCTGCGTTAATGTCTCCCAGTTCCCACGAAGAGGAGGGTTTAGTAGAAGGTTTAGTGATGTCTACGGGGAGACGAGTCGGCGGGATTTATGCTCCTCCGTCAGGTCGCTTCCATAGCTTTGCAGATTTATAGTTCTCGGTAATATAGCTCCGACTATAGACTCTAGAATATTGCTTCTCAAAGCTGATGTTGCCTCCTGACATCAACCCGGCCATATTGTTGCGCCCCTACTACACAAGCGCCACCATTCAAAAAAAGTTTGCACGGCACAGAAAACTCAACTTTTGCTCTTGTTTGATTCATCAGAGGTGTACGAAATACACGCCCGAGCAGCGGAGCAAAAAAAACAAAACTGTGTATTCGTGCACTTTGTGTTCAGAAGTCTGGTGCCGAGGACATGTCAGAGTGTGTGTATTTCGGTCTCTTTTGAGCCTTCGTGTGTGTCTGTGTCTGTGTGTGTGTGTGTGTGTGTGTGTGTGTGTGGGCTGTCAGTCACAGCTGTCAAACACATCCCCGTACGAGCGGCGGGGGCCGGGGGGGTTCACACACACACTCCCAATCAACCCCCCGTCGCGTGTGCACGCGTTGACGTGCGTTAGCGTCGAGGGAGCCGGGTGGTCGGCGCTCTATTCATAGCAACCGCCATCCTTCTCTTGTCACCGATACACCTCACATGTCACGCCGCCTGTCAGAGAGCGATGAGAGGGAGAGCCCCTCGAGTTCTGCCTCCACGCTCCACACAGACATTTTATTCCGACGCCGACGTGTCGGTGCGTTGCAGAGGTACTTGCATCGTGTATTTTAGATGCTTGGGAAAAAGGATTAACCAACGGAAGCTGAGATACATTTTAATGTTTGTCACGTTTTTTTTATTTTGGTCTTTTCGAGTAGCACTGATGAGTTGTGGCCTTAAGTAACGGTCGCTGCATGCGAGATGGAGAAGTAAAAACGTTATCGTTCTGTGAGAAGGAGAATGTTTGTGAATCCTGATAACTGCGTGAACTCTCCTCTGATTTCTAGATGACTGGGTATCTGCTCTGGTTCGGATTTGACAAACATATATATTTTTTCTTCTTCCTCTTAAGAGATGCTCGCTATGACTTAAGTGTTTGCGGTTGCGTGTGTGTGTGTGTGCGTTCTGTGAAAGAGGCCTGAGGGAAGGTTTTGGTGTGGAGTTTCACTCTGTGTCTCGGAGTCGTATCTGCTGCTGGTTAGAGGTGTGGAGGTTTAATAAGTTACCACAGAAATACGGTCTGTCACCCTCCGGCTGCTCTTCAGACTCTTTGAGAAGTTAAAATGTCAATCTGACATTCTGCATATCTGTGTGTTTACTCTAAAGCAACCGACATGAACAAAATATATATTTTAGGGAGTAATTAGGCAAAATAAACTATTTATATTTATATGTTTGACTGGTTTGCAGAAAGGCCATACCTGTATGAAGTGACACTCATGATAGTATTCTATATTTTAACATTTTAAAACCCTCATACCGCCAATAATACCGTAAAGCATTTTATTTTCCCCTCAGAGGCTCTTTTATCACTTCTTCTATTGCACTCGGGCTACAGTTTAGTTCCAAACAGCATGAAGAATAGTGGTTGCGAGTGTAATCCGTCACTGTCAAATAGAAGGTTGCATCTGCACATTGTTAAAAACTTTTTACACTGGAGGAGGATGCTGCCTTCACTGTCTCCGGTTTAATGTGTGCGTTCAGGCGAACAGACGGAGTGACGGGAGCCTGTTGGACAACATGACGGGAGCGAGCGGGTGTTCCGTCCACGTTCCACTTCTCTGATTTTTATTTTTATTCCCTAAAACTTTCCAAAATCTAGGTATGAACTTGACCCCACAATATCTGCCCGGTAACATGATTTTGTGTTTATTTATTTGGGCTCTTTTGTATAAAAAGTACCACGATACACAGATATAATTGTTTCCTAAACTGTCCTGCTTTGATATTTACTCAAACGTTCCTCCATAAAGCAATCCAACAACTAAAGACGCTTGACACGACGGCCTCAGTCAGCCAGCAGTGTGACCTCACTCTCACTTCCCCGGTGGAAGGGCCGGCGTCCGGACGTCCTGTTTCACATCTACTGTAACCGGAGCAACAGTTTTTGTCCCGTCTCGAACCAGTCCGCCGGCCTTGGCACCACGTACCCATCAGTAAACCGTGCCAGGCTAAGCTACCAGCAAGTTGGCTAAGCTGCTTAATGGACCTATCGGGTTGCTAATAGGATAACGGCAAAAGCAAAGAGACCTCATTACGGGGGTTCAGAGGAGTACCGATGGTTCACAAGTCTTTGAAAGTCTCTAAAAAATGCTTTAGGTAAGACGATGAGGAAGTGGCCGTCTGCATGCGAGCTGGTTGAGCTTCGACAAGTCTGCTGGAGTATGTTGGTGGTTAGACACGATCCACTTTTATAATTATTACTTCCCCATGTTCTGTTTTTGGACGACTTCAACCGACTCACAAAATATGCTGCTCAGATACATTTCAGAAAGAGCAGTGGAGGGCAACGTCGGCCGACGTTTCCATTGGTTTTGCATTGTGCTTGTTCATTTTTTAGGCTATTTACTGGACGCTCTCAATAGTCACCGTCAGCAGATTTAACCCAGTGGAATCAGTGAGAGTAAGCAGGAGGTGAGGAGGAGGAAGGAAGGAAAGGAGAGTAGTGATAACGGATGGAGAGCAGACGAAGCTCCTCGTCTCCTCGCTGTGCTTCCTTTTTCCCCTCCGTTGACCTCCGGCCCGCTCCGAGGGTGTTTCTGTGTGCGTTACAGGCAATAAACGTCACTTTTAGTTCTCACAGTCGGCCGCGCTTTGGTTGCTGCAGCTCACGTCACAGGGCTCCGTCTGCAGAGGAGAGAGGGGGAAAAAAGGCTGAGAACACATGTTTGAGTGTGGGAGCACTTTTGCAGAGAGACGAAAAAAAACAGGATTAAAATTCGTCACTTTGAGTCGGTTAGATATTGAATGCCGGTCTGAGCTTTTGCCGCGCTTGAACTTTCTTCAACTTTGCCTCCGTGCATGTGACTTCAGAGTCGAGCCGGCCTGTTGCAGATGCAACAGTCGGCGTCTTTTGCCTTTGCAACTCTACCTTTTTTGTGGTTTCCTGTGTTTGCTCCTCTCTTCTTGTTGGTGTTTTGTAGTCAAGTAAACTCGAGGAGGTGACACTAAACACAGTTTTTTTGCAAACCTCAACACTTACGACCGCCTTATTACACATCACTTCTTCAGAGTAGAGCCGGTCTGACTGGTACGCGCCGTTAATACACATTAAAGCGTCACAAAACACGACCGTTGTGCATCCCTAATGGCTCTTTATGATGGATGTTTCACAATGTTTAGAGTAAACGCAGCCCGTGACCGTTTCATGTTTATCCGCCCCTGAAATCCTCGCACTTCATCTCCGCGTAGCTCCCATTCTTCCTCTTCTCTCCACAACACGCCATCCACTTCTTCTGGCCTCGCCTTTAATCTCACCCCAACACTTTTACCCGCAGTATCCTTCCCTTCTATCGCTCCGTTTTGCAGGGGAGGGGGGGGGGGGGGGGTTTAGAGGGGAGGGAGAAGAGAGAGAGCCGTCTGGAATCCATTAGCCGGTCGAGGCGTCCGTGTTTCACTGTGGGAACCTTATTGATCGCCCTCCTTTCTAATTATTCCACCTCCGACTCCCTCCTTCTGGCTCTCGCACCAATCATGCTTTCGCTTTTCTCTCCAGCCCTTCATCCCCCTCTTTGCTGCTTTCTCTCTGCTATTTTCATCCCTGTATGCGTTTGCATGCTGCTTCTTCTTCTTCTTCTTCTTCTCCTTCTTCTTTCTTCACTTCGAGTGGCTCATCATCCGTGTGTTTATTGATGACTCGTGAGATGTATTGACATACTTATCGGCAGCATGCAAAGGCTACCACATCCGACACAAGGAGAAAATCTGACTCACTCTTGACTCTTGTGTCCGTCTTGTACACACACACACACACACACACACACACACACACACACACACACACACACACACACACACACACACCCTCTGCACAGTCACCTCCATGTGCCGAATACATGTCCGTGTGTAGCTCCTCTTTGTGCCATGAGCTGCGTGTTACCGTAAAGCCTTCACAGGCCGACGAGTCGATGTGTAACGAGGTTTTTAGGATCGATGCTTTTGTTGCAAACTTAACTCTGAACAGCGGTGCGTTGCTGCAGCAATTAAGGCAGAGAAGACATGAATAAAAACAAGTGCGTTTGCAGGTATTTTCAGATACAAAGCTACGTACACCGAATGTGTCGTAGTGTCACACATCTCCTGTAGTTTGTTGTGGCTGCTGCAAGAGGCTGGTTGAACCCCAGCAAGTCTCTGGTAATACACGTTTAAATTATGCAAATTAGCATGTTTTTACAGGGTTGGATTTAGAGCTGCAACAAGTACTCGATTTTGTCGATTGACGGAAAATAGCTCTGCAACTATTTACAGAATTGGAATAATCACTTTTGTCATTTTTCACTCACAAATGTGAGGATTTGATGCTTCTTTTTTTTTTGTTATCTCGCACGATATTTCTCTGAATCTTTGGGATTTTTTGGGGAAGACATTTATCTTGCTCTGTGGGTACTACAGTCATTTTCTACTTTAACAGATTACTCAAAGAACAATCAACAAATGAATCAACGATGACGACGAGTTGCAGCCCTACTTTTATTCAAATTCAAGAATTTGTTCTCGATTCTTGCATTGAGCGATTTATTTATTTATTTACTTTAAATGTAAAAATAGCAGCGCTTAGTTTTTATATCGAGAAAGTTAAAAGCACGTTAAGTCTACATCTTCTGATATTATGATCATATTTGGCTTTTTCATATATATTTTTTTAATTGAACCGCCCCTGATGTTTCATTCAGCAGCTGTACTTCAGGCTGCATGGGACGCTCCCCGGCTCTCCGGCTTCTCCTCCATGCGTACTACATTCATGCTGCTGCGCTGCCAAAGCAATATATTATGATGTGTAGTGACATGTTTAAGAAAAGTGAGGGAATCGCTGCAGTCCCGTACCCTGCGACTGTATTGCCTGTAACAGGTTATTTCTTCTTCTTCTTCTGTACATGTGGTTGGAAGTGGTTTCCTTGCTACATGCGATCCATGACTGCGCGTGTCTAGGTATGACTCAATCACAGTTTAAGTAAAAGTCAGCCGTAAAGTCGACCGTCTCTTGTAATGAGTGACGGTATGTGATGCCGTCATACGACATCCAGGATCAAGGGGAAAGTTTAAACACGCGAAACGAGCTGTAACGCGTGCGTCATCCTCCCAGTCTGACCTTTACGTGACGTAGATAGCGCCCCGTGATTTTCTGTACATTTTAGAGCTGGTCTGGGGCCTCGTTGCAGCCTGACCGATTTTTAAATACTGAGCCGAAAGTTGAGCTGTTTCCTGTTTCATGTGGGGCAGCTGTGCACCGTGGACAGGCCGCAGACTGATTGAGAAAACTGCTGAATCGTTTTTGCGGCAGGGCTTTAAGTTCTCCTCTACTAATATTCACATCTATGACTTATTATTAAACCGAGATAACCCGGATAAGTGTGTGTGTAGTCACTAATTTCAAGCCGTCCACGCCTTTTTATTCTTGGCTTTCATGTGCTGACGGCTGTCTGGGACTTGTAGGTTATTCTGCATTTTGTGTTGATGCACAACATGTTTTTAAAAATGTCAGAATAAAGATCGCCGGACACGTCCTGTCACCCCACGCTCAAGGCCACAGTGACAGGACGTGTGTGTGTGTGTGTGTACTTGTGTGTGTATACGTGCACCGTTGTGTAATGCTGTGTTTACTCTGTGTTTGTTGGTGATAACCAGCCCACTCATGTTGTGTTCTCACTTTGTGTCTTTGCAGGAAGTTCGGGGAGCGCCCTCAGCCACTGCGCCTAACAAGGTGAGTGCGTGTGTGTGTGTGTGTGTGTGTGTGTGTGTGTGTGTGTGTGTGTGTGTGTGTGTGTGTGTGTGTGTGTGTGTGTGTGTGTGTGTGTGTGTGTGTGTGTGTGTGTGTGTGTGTGTGTGTGTGTGTGTGTGTGTGTGCTGGTATTTGTATGTCTACCTGTGTGTACACTACGTCTCCTCACTCTACATGATTTAGATGTTTGAGAATCCTTCAAAAGTGTTAGTGTTATAATCAGAGTAGCACAGAACGAGGGTGTGAAAAGTTGTACTTCTTTACATAACCGGTGGAGGGTCGTTGGATTGGATTCGTGCAACACACACAACTTCATGTGCTTCTTTTGGAAAACGAGCGATAGCAGGAAATTCACTGTTCTCCAACTGTTGGTTGTCGAGGCAGAGATGAGCTCCTCTCTGAAGGTGGTGCACATTAAGTTGTTGCCACAACAACAACAGCAAACCAAACAGCAACTCTCCAAAGCAACAGCATCACATGTTTGACTTTGTGTGATTCCGGCCCGATCGTCCGTAATTGCACAGCTGTTATCTGTTGACCCCGGCTGTATTACATCATTTTTTTTTTTTTTTGTTCCGCCGTTGATTGTTTATTAGTTTGATCGCTGTCGTTTTTCACTCCCTCAGACGGCCTTTGATACGCATGTGTTAAAATGAACCCCGTGTTTCTGTAAGAAAACAAAGCCAGAAGAGCAATAATTCATCTTTTCAGTCGGAACGCTTGGACTCTGTGTGCACCGCGTCCAGCGCAGCTTCTACTTACAGCGCGGCACGTTTCTGATTATCCCGTTCCTCTTATGTTTGTTCCAAGTCATTTGGATGAACACACAATGTTGATGGATGTTGTGGCTTGCTTCTGGACGTGTATGTATGTATGTATGTGTGTGTGTGTGTGTGTGTGTGTGTGTGTGTGTGTGTGTGTGTGTGTGTGTTTGCTGGTTGGTGTCCCCCCTTCCCCCCCTCTTCATTCATGGACCCTTCCATTTGTCAGATGGTTCCGATGGCCAGATATACGACTGACACAAAACACTGTACTCAGCAGCCGAAAGGCTTGAAACAGTCGTGTGTGTGTGTGTGTGTGTGTGTGTGTGTGTGTGTGTGTGTGTGTGTGTGTGTGTGTGTGTGTGTGTGTGTGTGTGTGTGTGTGTGTGTGTGTGTGTGTGTGTGTGTGTGTGTGTGTGTGTGTGTGTGTGTGCTTGTACCCCTGTGTATCAGGGTGTCGGGTTCTTTGTGTTTACCTCTTTGTATTTGGCTCGGTGTCCTTGTTGTCTGCATGTGCACTCGCACCCGCCTCACGCAGCAGCAACAACAGCCCCCGAGGTTTTCCGTCGGGCAGCAGCGCAGACGGCTATAACGGCGCGCCGTCCTGCGGGGGCCTTTTTAGGGCGGCTCAGGCTCGTAGGTCCTGCAGGGCCGCCCTGTCAGGAAGGCTACTCGACTGGAAATACAATACATGACACGCATACACTGGAAACGAGCGCACACACAGACACACACGCACACGTGCACAAATCTGCACGCAAACAGACACGACTCGTGAACATGCAGGCTGGATAAGCTGCCTCCTCTGTGAGGGGAGCCGCCCCTTAAAGGGCTTATTCTCCCAAACACCAGGGGAAGGGCCGGCTCTGCAGAATCCACCGCCTCAGATGGAAACGCTCAATAGTCGCCTCTTTTAGTTCTCCACTCCTTTGTCGGAAAAAAAAAGGCCAAAATGAAGAGTCAAAAATAAAACCCCGATGACCGGTAATTTGTGCCAGGCTATCGTTTGATCTGGAGTCGCACACTTGTGTTTGATAATAATTTCCTTCTTATTGAGGTATAATGGTTGACATCTACATTTCCTTTCTCGCTCACGAAACAGGCGAAGCTGTGCCAATAAGCTTCCACCGTGTTAAAATGATGAACTTTGTTTTTATCCCGTCGTTGGCCTTTAGGCAGCGCGCACTTTCAAACTATCACAGCTGAGATCGAGTAAAAGATCCTGTTGTTTTTAGGCTCACAAGGGCCCTCCGGAGGTCAGGCATCCGACATCGAACAGGCTACGGGTCCGCAGTCGGTCCCCTCGCTCATAGATTTAAAAAGGAGGCGGAGCCACTTGAACGGGCTGATTGCTGACGTCTCAACCCAAGCCTGACACGCCACGGATGTGTGTGATCTACCCTTTGTGATTCACAGGGGCGCACGCTGATTCCAGGTCTGATCATCTTAATTGAGGTGTGTGTGTGTGTGTGTGTGTGTGTGTGTGTGTGTGTGTGTGTGTGTGTGTGTGTGTGTGTGTGTGTGTGTGTGTGTGTGTGTGTGTGTGTGTGTGTGTGTGTGTGTGTGTGTGTGTGTGTTCACAGGGGGTCATGTGACAGCACCGCAACACTGTGGCAGATGCACGGGACAGATGCCTGTCTGCTCTGCTGCATCTGTAGCCTGGCTTAGCCTAGCCCCTCCTCACACACACACATACACACTCGCCCGACCCCCCCGTAGTGCCGGCTGTTGAATATTTGTCTCTTCTTGTAAAGCTGTCTGGCACACTTCTGTCTCTCTTGTCATGTATTTCTAATTTCATTTGCTGAACGCCCTTTAGCACATTTAACAAAAAAGAAGCCGCTTGGTGCTTGTTTACTCGTGTCCTGTGTTGGCTCTGCTCCTCTTCCCTTTTAACCTACATGTCGCACATTCGGCCTGAATAACATGTGCATGTGTCTCGTTAGTGACACATGCACTGTAACAGGTAAACAGTCTCAAATTGGATTGCAGTGGCTGCGTTCTTTTTCCCTAGATGCATTGCTTCTTTGTAATTGCAGTTTGTGTGCATGTCGGTATTCTTTTTCTGCAAATATCTGACTTGTTGTCATGTTGTGTGTCTGCGCGCTGCCCTTGCATAGGAAGTCGAGCACTGGTCACCGTCGCTCTCACTTCTTCTTCTTCTTCTTCACATCTTCGGCTCTCAGAAAGAAACCAAATCTCTTATCTTGCTTTCTTACTGTCACTTCGTCTCATAAAAATGTCGTTGCCTGAAATTATTGAAGTGATTGATCTTCTGTTCTTTATCTCTTAAAGTCCTGGATTTCCCCACCTCTCAAAACAACGTTCCATCTCTATGACATCGTCATATTAATATCTTATATTTTGTGTCTTTTATTCACAATATTCAAAGCCAAGATGCCATCATTTGTATGGCTGCAACGTTCACATCAGATGGAAATATGTCCGAGCATCGTTTTCTATACATTTTTTACATATTTGGCATCTTTGTAAACGTACTCTTATAGCATTCCCCCCCACACACACACATACACAACTCAGCCGTAGTGGTCTGGAACGGCTTAGCGAGCAGTGAAACGGTGTTAACCACAAGTCAGGGGCCATCGCACGAAACCGGCGCAGCGCTGGTGTGAGATGCTGGTGTTGTACGGCTGTGAGAGGACGTTGGTTAGAGAGGCGTGAGGTGTGAGGCGTGAGGCTGATTCAAGGTAAGGAGTGGATGACGCACGTTGGCCTTTTGAAGACTTGCTTTCGCAACGCATACCAGCTGGACGCGGGAGTCAATGGGATGGATGGTTTGCGTGTTGGAGCTGATTTTAGTTATCGATGGATCTGTTGCTTATTGTCTGGATTTATTTTCTCGGTCTGTGAAATGTCACTGAAAACTAACTCACGGTGCAGTTTTCATACGGCTTGTCGGTCAAATTTTGGGAATCTGGAACATGGTAACGTTTTCTGCTGCTTGAGAAGCAACTGTGTCAGCGTGGTTAAGCTGCATACCGCGCGACCACAATGTGTGTGTTGTCTGTGATGTCACAGGCAACCTCCGAGGTGTCCGGTGACATGTGGCCTCCCCCCGACATCAGCGGACCCCGGAGTTCACTGTGTGACGCTGGTGAGAGGAAGGTTTATGTCACTTTAATGTAAACACGAGGAAAAGTCAAGATACCTTTTTAATCAAACCTCGACTTTTGAAAAGAATTGTGTGCACCTTTTTTTTTGTTTTCTTCTCCTGGCTTGATTTAGGAAAATATAATAATTTCCTCCATGTGGTGAGTAAACGGTATCAGACTGCATCGGATCTGTTTAAACGGCCTCAAGTGATTGGAATTCTAGGATTGTTCTTCCATCATTTTCAGTCGCCGGCAATCCGGGATTTAGAGAATACTGAAATAACAACAGAGCAAAAAAAAAAAAGTAATTGTCTCATCACACGGTGAGGTGAGAAATAGAAACGCTTCCCCGTCCATTATGGAATGGATAAAACTAAAATCCCTCTCGGCCTTCCTCCTCCTCCTCCTCCTCCTCTGCAACCCCCCCCCCCCCTCCCTCCCACACACACACACACACACTGTGAGGGGCCCCCTTTTTGCTTTCAATAACAAAAGCCTCGTCTAACCCGAGCGTGCGGCCCGCTATATTGCGTGGCAGAGTGGAAAGCTGTGTGTCTGAGTGGCGTGTCCGGTGTCACTGACATCTGTGCATGTGTGTGTGTGTGTGTGTGTTGAGGCCGGGCCGGGCTGTGTTGATGTCCGTGCGTTGTGTGTGTGTGTGTGTGTGTGATGCGTCTTAACGGTGCATCCAAGCCTGATCTCTGACCTCTTGCTTTTCAGCAACAGCATAAGCTCTACTGGTCTCCCAAATATCACAACGATGTAAAGGAGGTTGTGTGTGTGTGTGTGTGGGGGGGGGGGGGGGGGCTCTTTGCTGGTGAGCTCAGCTCTGTTGTTTTTTTGTTTTCTTTTTCCCTCTTTACCTCCCTCCCCTCAACCCCCTAGTCTTCCTCGCCTCGCCCCCCCCCACTCACTGTCCCTCTGAGCCGGTCATTTACGTCTCAGCCCCCCCCCCCCCTCAAACAGACCCAGCTGGGGGAGAACATAGCATTTTTTTGGCGAGCAGACTGCCGGCTGTGAGGCTTTCCAGAGGTCGTTGCGAGTGTACTGAATGTGTGCAATGTGTGTTTCTGTACGATCTCATTCCACACTTCACACGCTTAGTTTGTGTTTTTTTTACACTAAATTAAACTCCCCCCTCCCACACACACACACACACACTTACCAACCCTACTCTTCAGCTTTAAGTTTCAACACACCCGCTATCACTTCGCCTCATCTGCTGGATCACAAAGCGGCTCATTAACCAACATCTGTCTCTCTCTCTCTCTCTCTCTCTCTCTCTCTCTCTCTCTCTCTCTCTCTCTCTCTCTCTCTCTCTCTGTTGCAGAGAAGCGATGAGGAATTACCTGAAGGAGCGAGGTGACCAAACTGTCATGATCCTGCACGCAAAAGTTGCACAGAAATCCTACGGCAATGAGAAAAGGTGAGTGAAACATAAAGAGCAGCTCCCCCCCCCCCCCCCCCCCCGGTGCGATGCCTTTATCGAGGTCTCCTCAGGCCACGGATAATCATTAGAAGGCGGAGAAGGTTTCACAGGTTCATAGATGGAAAAATGCACCAAATCTCATCGGTATGTGTAAATAAACTGATCTGTTTTCTTGCTGAAAGATTCCCTTTCATGTCTGCTTGATGAATATGAATCTATAGCCAGCAGCAGAACAAAATCCTCCATCCAGCACCTCGAAAGTTCATTAATTGACATGTTGCGTCTTGTTTTGTGGGGGTTATGTGCCAGACTAGTTCATGCCCGGGAGCGTTTGTGCGCTAAGCGGCCGCAGCCCGAGTCAACTATGTCTTTTATTTTATGATCTAATTTCGACTGTTGTCATGTCTCGGTTCAATTTTGATTCCTTGTTGTTTTTCCTTGTGTGAACCTCTTATGGAGAAGCCTTGATACACACTGACGTAATGTTGAGCACACTGATTGCAAACAGCTTTAAAAGGAGCTGTTTGCATCATTCAGAAACACACACTTGGCCCATTTCACTGCGAGGTTTTTATTTACGGAGAGGGGTAACGCATGTCACTTTGACGGGAATAAGAAAGACGCATATTCCAGCTTGCCCCGGTGCAGCGTGGGTACTTGACCCGTCTGACCTCCCTGTATCAGGTCAGAGGAGGAAACGAGGGGGCCACGTTCAAGTGAGGCGGAAAGGAAAGGGAGCAGGGAGCGAGGGGGTTTGGGGGGCGACGGGACACGAGCATACAGGTCTCAGAGGCTCACAGAGCAACTTTAAGTGTTGCTGTCTTTGTTGTGATTTCCATGCAAGAGCGCAGCCTCTTCCCGCTTCCTTGGCCCGAGCTGCAGCGCCGCTTGCGATCTCATCTCGGCCTCGAGAATTCCAAAGGAAAACTGTACAAACTCTCTCGTCGCATGCGTGCTCGTGCAGGTTCTGTATCCGCGTTGCTGGATTGTGAGTTGCTCAATGACGATAAAGGACTCGGTTAAAAAAAAACAAAAAAAAACACAGCGTCTGCAACCAATAGACCATCCAGCTGTCACAAGAAAAAGCGTCTGAATGAGTGTGCTTAGCCGAAGGATTTCTGCTGTATCACAGTCAGAACCACTAGATCCACCTCACACACACACACACACACACACAGGTTTCTGTCTCTGTGTGCATATCAGTGTTTCAACATCCTTTGGCCTGCAGAAACCCCCCTGATGCTCAGGTCGCAGAAACCCCCCTGATGCTCAGCTCGCACCACTGATCACATCTGCATGTAACGTAACCGGGGATCCCGACAAAATGTGCTTTCGGTCTGTCTGTCTGTCTGTCTGCGCTTTTTATAGGAGGTGAAAGTAGACAAACGCCCACAGAGACAGACGGCGGTGTTGCGAAACAGTTCGCTTTCCAGTTCCACACTCACGCACACAAGCTTTTATTTTGAAGTACGGCCGGTTCGGTCATGAGTTGATTTTTTACATTTTGATGAGGCTAAAGTTGACGTTTCTTTTTTCTTAATGGAGTTCTGTAGGAGCGGAGGAAAAGCATGACATCCTGAAATGGAAAATGTATTTCGAGAGATCGGTTTCATGCCGGGCTGCTCATGTTAACATCTGCTAAATGAGACCGGACAGCTTAAAGGAAAGAGTGCTTAGTTCGATTGTACACAAACAGTACGTCGGTAAAAGGACGTTTCTGAGCGTAGCGCAGGTCTGCCCTCTGCTGGTGGAAAGTAAGAGATGCACGTTGTACTTTTATAGAGACGTTACACTTGCTTGTTCTCTCTGTTGTTGACATCCAGACCCGACTGGAAATGTACTGTTGTCAGTCCAGTTATTCATGGTTCTATGTGTGCATGTGTTCAGGTTCTTCTGCCCTCCTCCCTGCGTGTACCTGATGGGCAGCGGCTGGAAGAAAAAGAAGGAGCAGATGGAGCGGGACGGCTGCTCCGAGCAGGAGTCGCAGCCCTGCGCCTTCATCGGCATCGGCAACAGCGACCAAGAAATGCAACAGCTTAATTTAGAGGGAAAGGTACGGCACACACACACACACACACACACACACACACACACACACACACACACACACACACACACACACACACACACACATATATCTTTCCCAGCATTCCAAAATATCCAACGTGTTCTAAATCCTGTTCTTCTTCTGCCCCCTCCACCACCGTGTCCACCCAGAACTATTGCACAGCCAAAACCTTGTACATATCCGACTCCGACAAGAGAAAGCACTTCATGTTGTCCGTCAAGATGTTCTACGGCAACAGTGCTGACATCGGTGTCTTCCTCAGCAAGAGGATCAAAGTCATCTCCAAGCCCTCCAAAAAGAAGCAGTCGCTCAAAAACGCCGACTGTGAGTCTGTGTGCGGCACGTTTTTTTCGTCTTGTTTATTTGTGCCGGAGACGCTGATGCGCTCTGACGTTCGTTTGTCAAGAGCTGCAGCGTGTGTGTGTGTGTGTGTGTGTGTGTGTGTGTGTGTGTGTGTGTGTGTGTGTGTGTGTGTGTGTGTGTGTGTGTGTGTGTGTGTGTGTGTGTGTGTGTGTGTGTGAAGAAATGTGGCCTACATCTTTACTTTATGGGTATATATCATTGAATTAAAATCTATGTTCATTAAGATAGATTTCTGCAGTATTATGCTTTTATTTAAATCTTTTTTCATTGTCAATTTGAATTAATTGAATTATTATTATTATTATTCTTGATAAGAATAGTGCTATGATGTTTTATTTCCAACCACTAGAGCGCAGCGTAGCCTCACCTGAGTGTCCAGTAACCCAGTTATGTCCCATGTAACACACATGTAACACACATGTAGCGTACACATCACTGAGATTAACACACCGTCAACACAGCTGTTAGCAACGTGTTTGGCTCGTTATGTAACCTGTCTTGTCTCTGTGTGTGTCTTCTCCTTCATGTTTTTTTTTCCCAGTGTGCATTGCGTCAGGGACCAAGGTGGCACTGTTCAACCGGCTTCGGTCCCAAACGGTCAGCACGCGCTATCTACACGTGGAGGGCGGCAACTTCCACGCCAGCTCCCAGCAGTGGGGCGCCTTTTACATCCACCTGTGTAAGTCTCAGTCAGCCCGAGAGTTTACACGAGTACGAATAAAAAGCTTTAAATCACACGGAGGGTTCGGCGTGAGTAAAGGGAGGAATGTGGTTTGACGGCTCGTCACTTTTGTCTCCTCTCTCTCTCTCTCTGCTCATTGTAAATGTAACCCACGCTGTATTATAGTAATTACACAGCTGATTCATGGCGGACAAAGAACGGGAGCGATTGAGTGAAATGTGGGTTTGAGTGAAAATGTTTAGGCTTGTGGGCTCTTCGCTGCAGCACTGACTTCTTCTTCTTTCGTCTTCCCTTCCTGTTGTGCGTTTTCTAGTGGACGACGAGGAGTCAGAAGGAGAAGAGTTCACTGTGAGAGACGGTTACATCCACTACGGCCAGACAGTCAAGCTGGTTTGCTCCGTCACGGGCATGGCGCTGCCCAGACTGGTAAAAAGAAAACACGTCCTTTCAGATTAGAAAGATCAGAAGTAGAAACCTGGAAGTTGATTCTTTACAGCATCAGCTAAGAGAATAAAACAAAAGAAAATAATACAAAAACCTCGCAAATTATTAAAGAAATAAATAGAAATGTAGGTTGTTCTTATCTTAAATGAATATGTTTTTACAATTTGTTTTTATTAAAAGATTAATCAAACTAGATTCATGTTCGTTACTGAACTTTAGAGGTGTTGGGAGGTGGACAGGCTAGCTGTTTCCCCCTGTTTCCAGTCTTTATGCTAAGCTAACGATAAGAGTGGTAATATCGATCTTCATCTTATCGAACGCTTGGCAAGAAAACGTATAAAAATGTCGCAATAGTGATTAACATTTAGATAAAAGTAACACATAGACACTGTTTGTTCCTTTTACAGTTTTGAGTGATTTCAAAAGGCACCTACTGAACTGTCTTAGTGACTTCCCTCTGTCCATCAATCTCTCCCGCTTATCTTCATCTTATCCTTTCTCTCCATCCTCCCGTCCATCTTCCGCGCTCATCTAATCCCCGTCTCCCCCCCCCTCCCCCGTCAGATCATCCGTAAAGTGGACAAGCAGACGGCGCTGCTGGACGCCGACGACCCCGTCTCCCAGCTCCACAAGTGTGCCTTCTACCTGAAGGACACGGAACGCATGTACCTGTGCCTTTCCCAAGAGAGGATCATCCAGTTTCAAGTTAGTGTCTCCTGTGATTGCTTTAGCGTTCTTAAAAAATAAAACGAAGGAGCGACCTCTGAGCTGGTTGTCTCTGCACCGGGCACGTGTATGAAAAGGTCCTGACTCCTCCCCTCTTCTGCCAGGCCACTCCATGCCCAAAGGAACCAAACAAGGAGATGATCAACGACGGCGCCTCCTGGACAATCATCAGCACGGACAAGGCCGAATACACCTTCTACGAGGGCATGGGCCCCGTCCACTCGCCTGTCACCCCCGTGCCTGTGGTAGAGAGCTTACAGGTAGACACAGAAGCCCCCCGAAGGTGCTCTTCTAGCCCCTGCACATAAACCCGGTCCCAGTGTCGGTTCAGTCCTCTTCATAATCGGAGAGCTTACTGAACGATCTTCTTTTGTCTGCAGCTGAACGGTGGAGGCGACGTCGCCATGCTGGAGCTGACGGGACAGAACTTCACTCCAAACCTGCGGGTGTGGTTCGGAGACGTGGAAGCCGAGACCATGTACAGGTGCGTCTTTGCTCACGTTTGATTTGACCGATTCTCGGTAAGTGGATTTCACCAGGCGACGTGATGGACTCCTTCCCTTTTTCTCGGGCCAAAATGAGACCCGTTAGCTGGAATTTCTCTCTTCCCCCTCATTAGCATACAAATGGTTTATGATTTATTAGGGAGCACGCGGTCGTAGAAAAATGACGGGCTTTAGGTTTAACGCCCATAATGGAGATATGAATAAGTTAGTAATGTAATTTGAATTAATGAAAGCTTTCAAAAAAATGCTCTCTGTCAGACCCTCTGAATGCCTAATGGCCTCCATCCTATAACTCAAGTTGTGCAACGCTGCTTCTTCAAACCCGGTCAGTGGTTATTTGGCTTCGAGTGAGCCCAAGCACTGCAGTGTTACACCCTTGTAAAAAGCCATTACCTTAGCTTTCCCTCTTGAGTTGTATAGATATATTTAATTTGATGTGTTTATCAGTACCACCCACTCAGCAGTAGGTCAGAGGCCAGAATATAACCGCTGTGGGACTTCCCTGACCGCTACAGACCTCTGAGATGTTAATGAGGCTTCAGTTATTTTGGGCTTGGACTAAAATGGTGACACAGAACTTCAAAACGTATGTGACGGCTCTCACGTCACTCCCTGTGTTGTCTCAGGTGTGCGGAGAGCATGCTGTGCGTGGTGCCCGACATCTCGGCCTTCCGCGAGGGCTGGCGCTGGGTGCGGCAGCCCGTCCAGGTGCCCGTCACGCTGGTCCGGAACGACGGCATCATCTACTCCACCACGCTGACCTTCACCTACACGCCGGAGCCGGGGCCGCGGCCGCACTGCAGCGCCGCCGGGGCCATCCTGCGGGTCGGAAGCTCCAGCATGCTCAGCAGCAGCGGCGGCGGCGGCGGCGGCGGCAGCAGCAACAACAACAACAACAGCAGCAGCCTGGAGGCCGGCCCCGGCGTCTACGGCCCCAACAGCACCTCCAACGCCGGAGTCACGTCCTCGTCCTCCGCCGCCGCCGTGGTCTCCTAACGCACACAGGGGGCCACTCAATACGCTATGCCTTGAGAGCAAAATACCACAAGGTATATAACTGACTACGGGGGAAATGACAAACAAAGACTCACTCTAAAGTGCTGCGTGTTAATTTTGGATACAAAGAAGCTGAAATTTTTGGCGGGGAGAGAAAAGGAGCAAACGATGGGAGGGGGGGAAATGACATCACAGCGCTGTCAGCCAATGGGAATAAGGGCTCCTTGACCCCCCCCCCCCCCCCCCTGTGGTTACTTTAGGGACCTGCCTATCCACTTCTGGTGTGTGGAATGAGTGACATTCCTGCAGGCTCGGAGCACCAGCACCTTTTCTGCAGCTGTGAGAATGGAAACCACAACAACAATACATCCACCGTGTACAAAAAAACAAAAATCTCTTGAAAGGAAAGTATATTTTTTGCGCCACCCCTCCTCCTCCTCCTCCTCCTCCCAACCTCCTCCTCCTCCTCCCACCACTTGTTTTATAATTATTCCTTTTTTTTTTCTTTGCATTGATTTGTGGTTTCCTTGAAGGGGGGGCTGGATGTATTGTTGTTGGAGGGACAAAGGATGCAGAGGGACACACATAAAACGTGACGATAACATAGTTTTTATGGACCAAGGATCTTGTATAAGCTTTAGTAAAGGTACATTTTTCTCCATACCTTTTTTTGTATTACACATATAGTACACTTTTGTTACCAAATAGTTTCTATTCTTCCTCTGAGCTTTGGGTTTTGTTTTTCCCCCTTTTTTTCGAGGTCCAAAATCCCAACCTGTATGTTGTTGCGACCTGACGACAAAACGCCTGTTTTTCAGTCTATGGATTGAACTTTTTTTGATACTCTTGCTTCTTCTGTTGGGGGGGGGGGGAACAAATCTGAAGTCTGTTTTTATTTTGTTTTGTGTTTTTAATCGGGGGGGAGAAACCTCAGAGGGCCTATGTTTTATCATTGGTTTTTAATGAAGTCTTTAAAAAGAAAAGCTTTAAGCAACGCCTCTGCCTTGCCTGCAATACTCTATGTGCGCTATGTCTCCTTCTTTTTTTGGAAAGTATACACATCAGTACATCTCACATGGAGCCATAGCAACGTTTTGCAGAATACGTGAAAAAAGAAAAGAAAAGAAAACTTCCACGTTTTACGAAAGCAAGTCGAGTTTTTCAAACTAATGTAACAAAGCGTAGTCATTGACTTACAAAGGATAGCCTTAGTACTGTATATTCTTACCGTGTACACAGTCGCTCACATATCTAATATCCTGTATCTGTCGCTCTGCTGGTCACTGTTAGCGTATCATAATGTAGAGGTGTCTTCCGGTGTGTGTGTGCTGGTGGCGTTTGAACTCTTTCCAAAAAAAAAAAAAAAAAAGCAAGACGGACACTTTTCCAATTTTGATGTGGCCTTACCGATAACTTCAATTACAAAAAAAACAAACAAGTACTTCACCTTTTTTTTTTTTTCCCAGTATATATCTGCTGTTTACTCACCTCGGAAGAACCTGTGCATAGCACACACTTAAAAAAAAAAAAAAAAAAAAAAAAAAAAGCTGACGCCTCGCTTCTCGTCACAGGAACCACCTCGTCATGCAAAAACGCAGCCTTTCCGAAGGATCTCTCGGCCTTCGTCTTCCTTGGTGTACAAGTACAATACGTTTTCTTTTTTTTTTTTAATTCTCATGCGGTGCCCAGCACCTTTTTTTTTTTTTTTTTTTTTTTTTTCTTCTTCACTTTTGGTACAACGTCTCACGAGCGCCGTAAGCTCTTTTCAGCCTTTTAAAACAAACAAAAAGAAAGGATCTCCTGTGTGTGGTGTGTGTTATCTTTGCAGAAACAAGCTTGTGTACATTGTTGACTCACTGTCCCGAGTAGTTGCACTCATCTGTGTTCATGGTGACCGCGTCTCCTGTCGGAGTATAAAGGCCTTCTAAATGTGTGTTATTTGAAAGATGTGCATTTCCAAACAGAACAGCAATATTGTACAGGTCATTTCATCGTCTTCTGTCCCGCCTGAGCACTAGTTCACCAGCCAGCAAAGTGTGTGTGTGTGTGTGTGCGAGTGTGTGTGTGTGTGTGACTGTCATAATTGCTGTAATGGAATATCGAGTCAGACTCGCTCCATTTCAAAGTGTGTTCCAACTGCTCTCCCAAAAAAGCAAAAGAAAAGGAAAGTACCTTTTTGTTCGCGGGGTGTTTCTGTCTTCCACCACGACCCAACGCTCAAAGGCAATACTTGTGCTCTAGTATTACAGTACGACTGTATACGCAAACAAAAGAACAATGCTGTAACTTGAATGTCTGCTTGATGAAGTGTTCCCGACGAACAAATTAAAATAGGAACGAAAAAAGGATTCTCCTGCACCCCCCCCCCCTCCCCCCCTTCATTGTAAAAAAAAAAAAAAAAAAAAAAGATTAAGTTATGCCCCCCCTCTCGCCCACCTGTCAGTCATTCGTGTTAAATGTTTTATATTGTAATATTGATATTTTTTAAATTATTGGTACAAAGTCTCCCCTTGTCTTATGTCAACAAGAAAAGAAAGAAAAGTGCATTATTGCCCGTGCTGCCTCGGTTGGCCTGTTCCCGTCAAAGAGGCCACTTCCTGTCTGTCAGCCTGAACCCTTTACTCTGCAGGATGGAGCTCACGCAATCTTAAGCTGTAGATTTTTTAACTTTTGAGTGTTTTTTTTTTTTCTACTAGCTCTAAAAATTCAGTGAGTTTATTTTTTATTTTTTTTTTACATCTAGCATCACACCCCACCTCTCTTCTCTCTCTCTCTCTCTCGCTCCCCCTCCTCCCCCCCTCGAGCTTGGATATTTTTGGGTTTTTGTTTACATGCTGAGTCGCCTCTTACGGCTGAACCAACCCCTGGCTCCTCTGGATCTCCTCACGCGAGTCTGAACAGAGCAGCTTTTGTCGCTCGTCACTAATAAGGGGGGGGGGGGGGGGGGGGGGGGAGTGCGGGGTGCGGGGTGCATGCTTTTCAAAATGTGACAATCTGAGCTGGTTTGCAGTTTTATATTCCTCTCTTAATAAAAGCGTTACGGGATCGGGAGGATAACTCGATACCAAGCGTGTAAAGGGGGACGAATCATCGTCAAAAGGGGTAAAACAAAAGCCATCTCATTAGCGATGCTTTATCACAAATATCTTAACCGGTTTCTCTCTCTCTCTCTCTCTGTATGTGTGATTGTGTGTGTGTGTGTCTGGTCATGTCTGGTCATGTCTGTTCTACTCTTCCAAAAGCAGCTGTTCTTGTGTTTTGTTTGTTTTTATATAATGAGCTCTGAACAATGTATGTATCCTCTAATATGCCAAATGTCTCTTTTTTACAATGTAGTTTTCATGCACTGCTAAAGGAAACGGGGCGGAGTGAGAGGCAGCTTTAAACCCATTTGAATCAAACCGTGTCGCACTCGGCCTTTACTTCTCCTTCAGACCATTCGGCTGTTTGCACTACAGAGCGCTAACCCCTTTTTCCTTTTCCCCCTCTCGCACTCTTCACCGCTCACGTTTATGTACATTTCCCTCCCGTGTTAACAGCCTTTTAACGCTTAGCTTGGCTACAGTTGGATCACCTTTTTGTCATTGTCATGTCCTCCAGGAGCTCTCCCTCTCTTTCCCTCTCACTGTATCTGTGTATTATTCTAGTAACTGGTAAGCAGAGGTGTCATTGTGGTAGTGTACTCAGTGCTCAAAGGGTTGCTGATTGGTAGGAAACCTTGTGCCGTTTGTAACATTTAGCAATAATGTCAAAAACAAAAGGGGACGTTTGTGTTGTGTTTTTTTTTTTATTTTTATTTTTTTTGATAACATACGTTAGTTTTGTTTTTTGTACATATTGCAGCTCCAGATCATGCTCAAATCTGTATGTCATTAAAAAGAAGAAAGAGGAGGAGAAAAGAAAACCAGAAAAAAAAAAAACTTGCAATATTGGCATAAAAATGAGAAATAAAAAAAGTGATATAAAATCTCACTTTGTGTGATGTTTTTTTAATGGTCATCAGTAATGTAAGCATGTATCTTCCCTCCTCCGGTGACGGCTAAGCATCTCCCAGGGCTTTTTGGCCTCTACCGAGCCCAAATGGAGCTCTTATCCTTGGGAAGAAGTCCCAGCAGATTTCCCCCCTTTTTCTTTCCGCCACTTGTCTGGGCCCTAATGCCCTGCTGTCCTTTAGATCCTCTTTCATTAAAGCCGTTAAAAGCTCACAGTTGCTCTGCAGCGAGCCTTCTTTTTCAAACGCATCTGCGAACTACAGGCGCTCCCGGTCTTCATATGGTCAACCAGACGTTTGGTTGTTCGGAGACGGCTTGTGTGTCTGTACATCAACCGAAAAAACACGAAAACACTTGAATATGTACAATACACAACCTGTAAAATCACTGATTACATTCAATCACGTTCAAGTACAACGGGACTTCCGTAGGCACGTCATCACGCAACAAAAACACAATCGCCATGAACGCATCACACTTTAAAGTAAGAATTTATACAACAACAGTGTTACAACACAAAACAAAATGGGAATAAGTTGCTACATGAACGCTGCTATATTTAACAGTATGGGGGGGGGTAATACCGGGAATTTGCTCTTTGAAGGAGAGGTGATACAGGTGTTCAAAGTCCCACTAAGTGATAAGGCCTCTGCAGTTCCCGTAGACACACACACACACACACACACACACACACTCTCTCACACACACAGACACACACACAGCGAGTCAAGGACAAGAGCAAGAACTGTTTGTGCACTGGAGGACTGTTTTGATGCTGCTGATTATTACAGTTACATTGCGGCGTGACACATGACGAATAAAAAGCCTGTTTACGAACGTGTATATATTACTATTTAATACATTTAAATACGTTTCAGCGAGGATGCATGTGTTTAGTGAGCACACGACTGGATACGTGACACTTGGATTATACCGCACGCGTATTGTGAGTTTGTGAAATGATGTTTTGTTGTCGTTTTTGCTCTTAAACCAGCTTTTGATCCGATCGCGTGATCCTCATCAGCGCGTCCGGTTTGCCCAGGTTTGTCACGGAAATGTGCAAGTTCATAAAGGCGCGTTTGTGACGTCGGACCATTTCCACGACAACTGGACAAAGTCAATCTGCTGATGAAGATGCGGAAGGACCGAAGGCTCCGGAGCAGTTATTCAATGAAATTACCGTTGAGGTGAGACTCATTTGTCAACTCGTGAAAGAATATCACCCAGGGCTTGATGCAAACTGTCACTCACCGTTTCTATGTGATTATAGGTGAAGCAGACCTTTGTGTGAACTGTTTTCATAACTGGTAAGTAAGAACATAATTACGCTTCTTTGTCATTTTCCCTCTGGCACTGATTGTGGTTTTGGATTTTTCTCACTCTGGTGCACATAGTTAAAAAACAATGAACTGCATGTGAAGACGATTTGGTCCCAGCTACAGCTGACAACTAAACTGTGTATAAAGGGAGCGGCTAAACGACATTACATTTGTATTCTGCCTCAGACTTGAGGCCCTTTTAACGCCTGGACACTGTGGGCTTTAGAAAAAAAAAACACATCTGGCTGCGTTGATGTGCTGTGAAAGCACTGGATGTGCACCTCTACTGCGCCACATTAACAACAACTGTACCCACGTCACGTCACACTTTGAGCTAAAGCGACTCAGCTGCTCTTAAACTAGTCCTATAAGCGCTGTGAGGGGCCTTAAAAAAAAACGTTTGCACTTCAGGCCAGAGCTCTTCTACGCAGAGGAATCGATCCAGTTTAAGTCCGCTCAGTCCAGGCCGAGGCCCGGGTGCCGGTGTAGGTGAAGCGCGTGCCGGCTCCACTTGGCGGGGTGTGACCGTTCTGCTCCGCGGCCTTCAGCCTCGCCCTCAATCTGCCCGCCTCCCCTTTAGCGTCCCCGATTCCAGCCAACCTCCCCATGCCGCCGCCGCCTCCACCGCCTCCGCTCCTCCCCAAGCAGCTGCAGCAGGTGAAGGTGGCCAGCATGCCCTGGCGGAAGCGCTTGTTCATGAAGCAGTAAATGATGGGGTTGACGCAGGCCGAGGTGTAGGACAGCAGGTGGATGTAGGAGATGGGCGCCCCGGTCAGGCGGTAGGCCGAGCGCCGGTCGAAGGCCTGCCACGCGTTGACCACGAAGACGGGCGTCCGGCACAGGAAGAAGAGGAAGACGATGACCAGGAGCATGCGGATCACGCGCTTCTTGGCCATCAGGTTGGCCGTGGAGCTGTTGCCGCACACGCGGACCACCGTGGGCTTGCTGCTGGGGGGGCCTGTGCTCGCTGTGATGCTCTTCTTTTTGGACGGCTGCAGGTAACAGCCGTCGCTGTCACCGGGTTTGATGCTGCCAGTGCTGAGTTGTCTTTCTGCCAGAGGAGGGAGGAGGGAGGGGGGGGGTGTGAGAAGGAAAGACTGCAGTGTCAGAGTGCAGTTTTATCAGCAGTATAAAATCATGACTCAACCAGGAAAGTTGAGGTTGTGTCTGCCACTTAAGGCCGATAAATGTAAGACTTTCCTAAAAGCCAGGGATGCATTTCCAAAAGATTAGGGGGGAAATTCCTAATTTGATATGTCAAGTTAAAGGATAAGTTTGGTGATATTGTGTTTCTCAAGAAAGGACCAAAATTAACAATGAATCCTAAAAACAGTTTATTTATTCTTACCATAAACCTGCTTTTTTATGCTTTTATTTTGGACGTTGGCCCTGTTGCTCATTGGTTTTGGTCTTTTCATAGAATTTATCATAGGAAAATATATAGTAATGCTAAAAAGAAAATGTTGCTTTTGATTACTCGCTATGCTTTATTTTCCTACCTCTGCTGGACTGCTCAAAGGTGATGCCCCGGTAGAGCTCCAGGCAAATGAGTCCGTAGGCCGTCATCATGACGATCCCGGGGATTAAGAAGAGCAGCAACACCAGGGACACATACCTGCAAGGGACAAATTCAGAGGAGTAAGAGCATTAACTGTTAGTTAAATCAACAACAGAGCCAATATTAGAATCCCCTGCCTTTAAGTCTCGACTAATATCATCATGACAACATTACATTTATATTGTATTTGATGGGTAATACGCCTTTTATCTTTTCTACACTGTTTTATCTTGTTTTTTCCCATAAAAGCAAATAAAATGTACTTTTAATCCGGTCCCTAAAAGCACTTTTTAAAATGGTGTGCTTTTGTTTTGAAGGGTCAGATCCGTGTCATGCCAGCAGATTTCCCCCAAAGTGGTCGTCTCTCACCAGCAGCACCAGACTGAGACAAATCAATAATAGGGGCCGTCTGAAATTGGCCACGCGCTACTTTGGCTGGCGCACAGTCTCGAGTGCACCCGAGTGTGAAGGCGCCCTGCTGGGACGGTGACGGTACGACGCTCCCTCGTGCACGTGTTTCCAAGCTCACCAGGACTGCTGGATGATGTCGTTGGGCCACACGAGGCGGCACATGTACCCGGTGCTGTTGTTGTGGCGGGTGAAGGGCTTGAGGCCGCTGGAAATTGGATACGGCAGCATCATGATGAAGGACGCCACCCAGGTGGCGGTGATGACTCTGGCGGCGTGGGATTTGGTCTGCCACGCCCTGGACGTCAGCGGGTTGCAGATGGCGCTGTAGCGCTCCAGGGAGATGGCCACCAAGTTGAACGTGGAAACGCTCACTGAGACACCTGCACAGATCAGAAAAGCCCCAAAAATAGACTTTTTTTAGTTTCAATGTTGAGCCCCTCAAACATTAGAACTATAAATCTAATACATGATGAAGAAGGACCTGCCATACATGACCATAGCAATCAAATAAACAGAAGAGAAGATTGATATAAGGCGCTTAGCTTAGCTTAGCATAAGGATGGAAAGACATGAGAGTGGTATCAAACTCCCGGCAAGAAAGCAAATTCAGTGCATTTCCCAAAATGCAACTTTTCCTTCAATGAGGTAACATTTCCATCCACCTTTGTTTTAGTTTCTGTCTCCCGCTGCCATTGGCTTTGTGACACCGCAGAACGGTCAGCGTCCTCACAACGCGTGGCTTGCTGGAGCGCTCGTGATGCTGCGGCACATTCATTTGTAATTACATTAAATTACACATTAAGGTACATCCTGCGTTAACACACTCGGCAGCAATAACAATAACAGCTATAAATACATTCGGAGTAATCGCCGTGTACGATCCGAGAGAAGTGGCACATAAACAGATAAACAGGCGGACAAATGAGGTAATAAACCTGGACGACGGAGCGACAGGAAGTAAGGAGAGAAATGCAAAATCTGATTTCCTAGCGGACCTGTAATTGGATGAGAGTGAAATATTAGCAAAGGTGCGTCATCTGTAATGGCTGTACCTCGTTATAGGCTTTCTGCGAGCGAAGAACTTCTGGAATTCATCACAATAGCAAGCAAATTAAAGCCACGGGGAGAGGAGCTTCACATCCCTGTGCTGATTGACTGTCTGCGGCCTCCGCTACTTATTAGAGAAATCATTTGGAAGTCATTTAAATCGGTAATTGGCATGAAGATTGACCACGACCACAAACAAAGAAACTCGTATGATTTCTTTGCAGTTTTGACTTGAAGCTAAACTAAAATCAGGCGTTTTGGTTTGGTTGTACATTTTGGTTTATATCTAGCACTTTTGTTGAAAGTTAACGCTGTTAATACACTTCTTTGTAAAAAGGCTTTTACAGAAATGATTTTATTTAAGTGTGGCAGAACTAATAATGCTTAGTTGAGTGAATGCTCTTTGTCTTTCTCAACTCCTGCACTGATTTGATTTGCCTCCGTCTGACTTAAGTGGGTCAGGTTGTGCTGTTTACTTGTGCTGAGCTGTCTTATGTTCAGCCACTGTATCTTACATCACACCTCTGCAAATTGCATATCAGAGCATGTTGGATTGGCTGCTTGTACGTACAGGCCTGAAGCTCAGATTCAAAGTGAGCGCAGTGGAACTTTGTCCCCCCCCCTTCAACAGATGTGACTGTGAAAAAAAAAGCCTTTAGTGTCAAACTCTGCGCATACGTCTTCAGTCTGCACGGCGAAGCTCAAACGCATGCTTTGAGGGGGGACTTTAAAGTTTTGTTGAAGAACTTATTGTGTGGATTGAATTCTGCATTTCCTATTGGTTTTATTACCCAGCATCCATCCTTTTGCTCTAGACCAATTACAGACCCTGTGTGTAAATATTCATGAGGGCGAGTGTACTTTCAGGTAAATCCACACTTTTTTAACGACATGTTTACTTTGACTAGAGCTCACTAAATCACCATGAACATGCCCGTAAATGAACCTTTGTGCAGGATATTGCCTAATATGACTGTAAATATCCTCTCTCTCACACATACATATACCATACAAATATAAATATATAACATACGCACATATTTCAATCAAACTTGGATGCAAAACTTGAAATAATATGGCAACTTTTCTATTTGCAACGTTTCATTTCCTTTAAGGAAAGTCTACTTTGGGGATTATAATAAATTGAGGTATCGCAATAATATTTTTGACACTAGATGAGTGATATGGTAAAAAATCATGTGACAGTAGTCATTTAAGTTCAGAAAACTGTATAATTTAACTGTAAAGATGATTTAAAACCACAAAAAGACAACAATTTACATATGTCTCAACTTAAAGATAACCAAAAAATAATCTAATATCATAATTTCCCTCACCCATGAAGTACATGACCAGCTTGCACATGCCGGTGCCGAAGATGAAGTCCCTCATGAGGTTGGGGATGAGGGTGAAGGGGATGCAGACCAGAGAGACCATCAGGTCGCTGATGGCCAGAGACAGCAGAAAGAGGTTGGTGACGGTCCTCATGCGCCTGTTCCTCACCAGGACTGCGATGATGAGGCTGTTGCCCACGAGGCTGAGGAGGAAGATGAGGCCGTAGAGGATGATCCGCACGGTCTGGTTGATGTCTGAGAGCAGTGGGAGACACATGGGTGCACAAACACATAAACTCTGGGCACGTCATTCTTAAAATGTGTGCTATTTTTACTCTCACACTCCCATTTTGAAATGACCTTAAATCACTCTAATACTTTATTAATTTATACACAGTAGATTTGGGGACAGTATCTCTCACCATAATATGTTGCAGTATATCTTCCTCTTAGACTTTTCTCCTCAGAAATGCACAAGCCTCGTGCCATTTAATCCTACATCTTATATCCGTAACGTGTTTAATGGCATTTCGGTTCACTTAGCATTGTCAAAACCAGTGTTCACCGACAACATATGTGTCACTAATAGCAGACATGGCTTTGTGGAGGTCCTGAGCCATATGTGCCCAATGCGCATTGACGCAATGAAATGCCCAAAACAGTCGCTCTTTTGGCACAAACAATTGGTTGCATTTGGAACAAATGAAATATCACATTTCTGAATACAACTATACTGTTAGAGAGTATGTTATATACGATAGTATCAGAGTAACACAAATAAAATAGATAAATTCACTGTACCTTTGGATTCGGGCGAAGGTTCCTGCTCGCACTCCGAAATATTCTTGATTCCAAAATTACATAAAATCTTATTCAGGTCAGTTGAATTTATGAGCATGTCGTGTATTGTAAACGTCTCCTCCATGTCGCGTTCTCTCCTATAGCCTCAAGTACAAAAAAAAATAAAAAATCAGTCATATGGTATGAAGAGCGTGCGTCATGCTCTTGCACGAAAAGAAAAAAACAATGAGAAGTGTCACAACAGTTCGTCTCAGTCGATTAAAAAAAAAAAGAAAAAGAAAGAAGAAATAAGGAATATAACAACAATGGTCTCTACAAGTTTCCGTGCGCTCCGGTGCGCTGCGCTCCACTCGTGCTCAGCATTTCCATCTACTGACAACATGTGCACGGGTTGCATTCTTGAGTGCTCAGCCCGCCTTTAGGGTTTGTGCAAGTCAGCGCATTTCGCCGCCCCCCCCCCCCCCCCCCTTTTTCTGTTTTTATTAAACAAACAAAGTCGTAAATCATTGCAGTAATAGATAATAATCTATATAATAATTCTGCACGTAAGTAGGCAATATGTTGTCTGCTTTGAGCACATCCTTCTTGATTCTTTATTAATACCTCGAATATGTCCGATTCCCCGCATCATTTATAAGAGAGGACATCAAGTCAAGGTGCACAACTGAAATGAACTGCGTTTCTAAATGTCAGCTATCTGGGACCAGGAGTGTTCTGTACTAGGCTATCTGTGACCATGCTCCCATGACACATTTCAAAGCATGATATTGCCCGCAGTGGCATTTCATGTGAACATGTCAGCAGCAATATGGAAGCTCATTGGCTCGTGCTGTAATTGTTCTGAAGGGTGCAGAGATGCTCTGTCATTAGTGCCCAAACAACGCCAACTCCGATATTTTGGGATCAGTCCCATGTTGAACAATGTTGTCCCTGCAAGAGGCAAGAAAGTATTATTCATGTTGTTGTAAACTCCCGATGAAAGATTTGGGCTTGAAGCTGTAGTCGCATGCGCAGAGAAACATGCTGGCGATATTTTAAGGCTAGTCGTGGTTAATCAAACACAAGAGATGGGGTTTACGATGGCAGTTCAAGCAGCTTTGCGACATCCCTGTGCACTTATATGAAAACATACACAAATCATTTTCACAACAGATGCACCTTAATTGCCTTTGCCTCGGAAGTCAACAGGATGAACACACTGGTGCTCTAATTGGCCTCTAACTCGAGCAATTCTTTTTGGGGTCATTTCAAGTGATGCACATGTGTCATGTGACTCTTCACATAATGTGAAATGTGCAAAAGCCACATGTCACATGTAAGTAGCAATAGCATAATGTAGAAATAGTCCACCCTACAAGTAAACGTCCTGCATAAAGATCTCATTTATAAAACTACAGAAGTATTATCATCACCTGTACTCAAAGCATCAAAAGTAAAAGTATACATTCTGCATAAAACAACTCTGTTATTAAGTAATATGATTGTATATTATAAAATGTGATCATCAAAACGGATGTAGGCAACATTTCGTTGTTGTAGTTGAGGTGGAGCTATATTTACCACATTATAAGATGTTGGTCATTTTAATTTCTAACAATTGTAAATTATATTTTGTTATCCGATCATATGAAAAGTTATATTACTTGAGCTGTCGGATAAGTGTAGAGAGGAAAAAAGTGCAATATTTCCATCTGTGATGGGTAGAAGTATGAAGGAGCACAAATGGAAATACTCAAGTAAAGTACAAGTACAACAAAAGACCTGCAGTACATGAGTAATGTACAGCACAGAAATGTATCACACGTGAAGGCTTTTTCCAAATGTGATACCACATGTTATTATGTCAAGCACTGCACTTAAATACAGTGTTCAGGTACTTGTATTTTATTCGAGTATTTCCAGAAAAATGAAAGATCTTCATCCCGGAACCAAAAGTTTCCGGTTCTTGTTTCCCCCCCCGCCCCCCCTGCACCGTCCCTCAGTTGCTAAGTAACCTCTGCAGGGGGCGGATGCTGGCTAACGCACGACACCTCAAACGTAGCCGCTTCACACGCCACACGTTGGGCGAGGAAGGGATGGACGAGGGCTCCGAGTTATCGCTGACCATCGCACACATCGTGCAGCGGCTGAAGGGAAGCCATTTACACTCTCAGATAGAGAGGCGAGCCAAAGTGAGTGAGCGCGGGGGGGGGGGGCTAGTTAGCTTGTGGCTAACGAAGCAGGTTGCTGCTGTCAATGTAAGAACACAGCGTACACACACTCTATATAACACACCCGACTGTTTGTGTTGTTGCCTCAAATGTCACGTAGGAGTGTTTACATCAACCTGACATCAAATTGGATTCCCTAAAAGAAGACGTGCGCAGTTTCCTCAAAACATCAGGTGGGCACATTCCTGTCTTCTCCTGCACCACACACACACACACACACACACACACACACTGAGCCTCCTGCCTGTTCTAATAAAAACTGCAACTAATGTTTGTTATTATTGTTTACGTCTGTTTGGTGATAACGTGTCTTAATGTTTTGCAGGCTGGGAGAGACAGCTACAGAATGCAGTGTACAGAGAACTGCATGTGTAAGTTACACGCATATTTTTGTACAACTATTTGTACCTCACATTGTTATGTTCAGCTTCTCCTTTCAGTCTCATTGGCTTCATGTGCTCACTAGCTATTTTGGCTATCAAGAAGACATGGCACACATCTGTTAATTGCTCCATAATAAACCAGATTTACGTCCTGTCAGCCCTCATTAGTAATCTTTATTAGAATCAAACAGCCGGAGAACACTTTGAATCTTCAATAAACATCTTTTGAAAGGCGTTCCTCCACATCGCTCTCTCTCTCACACTGAAAACATACTTAATGCTTTTTAAAAAGGCCGACATACACCTTTGACTAATGCCTCCTCCTCCAGGCCATTAGTCAGCCCGATGCGCTCTTATAGGGTGTTTAGAGAACTCCCAACGTTGTTTAACGCACTGAGACCTTGAGTCATTCAATATGGCCCTGAGCATGCTTAGTGGGGGGGGGAAATGACACGAGACGGTTTGCTGCGTCTGGCTGCAGACGCGCGCTCTGACTCATCTTCAGGCACTAATGGTGACTGACTGCCTGTTTTAACAAAGAAGAATCTCAACATGTTATATTTGCCTTTTCTGTTTGACAGCTTTTAAGCACTTTTTTAAGCAGTTCTTTATAACAACTTCATGCTGTTTGTGTTCATAGTAGCTTCAATCCCTCAACAACACAGTGTGTATTTACTTGATTCTTTTATTGTACTGTAACACTCGTTGCCCCCCCCCCCCCCATCTCTCTTGTGTTTGCTTATTCTAGCCAGCTGCCCCCGAGCCATCCCGCAGCTCCTCCAGAGCATCTCAAAGAGCCGCTGGCCTACATGCGAGCGGCACAGGTCAGTCTGTCTCTTCTTATCTCCGTCACCCCCTCACTCTCTCTCTATGATTTCAAAGACATAGACCCTGTTGTTGTTGTTGTTGTTTGTTTTTTTATCGCCCAGGTATTTGTAGCACGGTATCTGAAGCCAAGTAGTTCTGAATATATGCGCGTGTGTGTGTGTTTGCTGTCTCTCTTACGCAGGCCGGCTGGGAGAAGCGCGTCCTCAAAAGCCTGAACAGCATGAGTACAGAGCTTGGAGTGCCTCTGGCTCGCATGGTAACTCCAATATTGTCAATCGCAGCCAACGGACGGTAGTATGATTACAGCGGCTCTTACTTCAGGTTCTCTGGCAAAGGCCGTCATGATTCCCCAGTGCAAAAATACTCCAAAATAAGCAGGCGGTGCTGTTTTGGAAATCAATTTTCTTTTTACGATTTCTTGTTGTTGCCGCGCACTCGTGATTATATATTTCCCTCCGACCGCATTTCTAATGTGATATTTTTCAAAGATTGGTTTCCTGTTTTGTTTTGTTGAAGTCTTTCCCCCTTTCTTTTCCCGCCCACTCCGCAGAGGCCCGCGGCGGAGCAGAAGGAGCTCGCCAACAAATGGAACGAGATGGGCACAGATGAACCAGGTCCTCCAGACATTACCCAGGGGAGGGGGGAGGGGGGGGGCGGGTTTGGGCCCCCGAGCAATCTTGCCCTTTTATGAAAGATTAGTGTTGATGTGTCCGCTCGCCGGTGTGTTTTGCATCAGCCGAACACATCTCTGAACCAGATCTAGCACGAGTACCAGTAGTCAGTAGGACATGTTTCACATAGGAACCGGGGTACACTCCGAAACATCTGAAAAGTATAAAATGAGGGTTTTCCAGATGTTGATTCTGGAAAAAAAAAAAACCCATTCTGGTTGAAGGCACAGCTCAAGTATTTATCATAGTTTAGTCTCAGAAGACACGTCTCGTACCTCTCGATGAACCAACCGTTTGCCCTCCGAGCCGGTACATTTACAAAGCACACGGTAACCCTGTGTCCTAACAACGCTATCACAGCTCACTGCCATATCATAACATTTAGGATGTGCCGTCCCGCGGCTGTAAACACTTTGGACTGTGAACATAGAAGCTGTCCAGACCCCCCCCCCCCTTCCCTCCCCTTCGGGACGGAGCTGCGATAACGAGCGGCGCACCCCCCCCCCTCCTCCTCCATATCCGTCCAAACCTTAACGTTTCCTCGCTCTGGGGACGACACGGCACTTTAATTTACGACAGTGCGTGGAAGTCCCACTTAAAGCTGGCTGAAAGTACCTCAGCCGTCCTTGTGCTGTCCTTTTTGTAGAGTGTCACAAATGCATTCTGAAGTACGTTCAAGTTCTCGTTCATTAAATGGACTTCACGCTTGGCTTCGTTTGTGTAGTTTGTACAGCTTCTAAACTTGTTCTGGAATAACACATGTAAACATTGTGTACATGCATCAGCTGGAAGTCCCACTTAGACACGTAGAGGTCCATTAATGTCTTTGTGTCTCTCCAGATCTGACTAGCGTCAGGCCTGTATACGCCCCGAAAGACTTTCTGGAGGTAAGCAGATTTCTTTTTTGTTTTAGTTTTTTTGCAGCTCGAGAGTATTCCAGTGAAAGAAAAAAATGTGATTCCCATATGCTGCGTTATCGCTTTCCACACAGGTGTTAGTCAGCCTGCGGAATCCGAATCACGACAGCAGCGAGGACGTCAGTGTCCGGAGCCACTGGGGTCTCATCCAGGTCCCCCTCAATGTCCGGGACATCCCGCAGCTGGTAGGGGACCACACGTGGACGTCTGGTTCATCGTGATTTCTCATCTGTCTCTCTAGCAGCAGGTGTTTTGTCCATTAGCGACAATGCTACGACAGTATGTCCTATTATAAGCTGCCACAGGAAATGCACAATGTATGTACAATGTGTGTTTTTTGTGTGTGTTCAACTGTCAGAGACGGGC